>NC_142928.1:164178843-164313843 GCF_046866305.1 Octopus bimaculoides
GTCATTCTATTTGCCTTTTGTGCTTGATATCTAAACAAATCTATGTAACATAAATGTTCTTCAGTAACAGAGAGAAGGAGGGAGAGGGGAAAGAGAGGGAGACGGGGAGACGGGGAGACGGGAGGGGAGACGGGAGGGGAGACGGGAGGGGAGATGTGAGAGGGGGGGAGAGGGGGAGGGGGGATGGGGAGGGGGAGGGGGAAGGGAGGAGGAGGGGGAGGAGAATTTTGTTAGTCTATCTTCAATTTTCAAACAGGAAAGAAAAAAAACATGTGCCTTGCTATGAACTGACAAAACTAGAAGTATGTCAGAAAAATATTATTAATGAGAATCGTTAATATGCTGAATAAAATATCTAGTAGTATTTTAGTTAAGACCCTTTAAATTCTGAGTTCAAATTCTGTTGAGATCCAATTTACATGTCATCCTTCCTGGAGCAATAAAATAAAGAAAGCACCAATCAGGTACAGGGTCCAATTTAATCAACCATAACGCTGTCTCAAAATTTGAAGCTTTGGGCCAATGTTAAGGACATCTTTTGGTCATGAATGACCATGGGATTGCACTGAGCAAGTTCGCCTCCAAGGCACAAGTCCCAGCAAGGTTGTTTATAGAAGACCAGCAGTCACCCATGCAAATCAACCTTCCCTCTCCATGCCACCAATGTTGTCCAAGGTAAAGGCAAAGGCGGATACAGCTTGGTGCCAGTGATGGCAAAACTCATTTCTATGGCTGAGTGAACTGGAGCAACATGAAATAAAGTGACTTGCTCAAGGACACAACATACTGTCCGGTCTGGGAATCGAATTCACTACCTCATGATTGTGAGCCCAATGTTCAAACCACTAAGCCATGTACCTTCACTGTACCAATATTACAAATCAATATATTCTTTTATATTTGATATCCCAAACCCATACAATGGATCAGCCCTGCCTTTTATCTCTCAGAGCAATACCACATCACTTCTCTTTCAGCAATTGGTCTGTATGCTTTAGTAAGAAATCATTAAACTAACTCAACCAAATAGAAAGTACCATCATAAATCTTGCCATTCACAAATTCATGATAACCACCATACAGTTCCAAAGAAGTCTTAAACATATAATGATTATTAACACAACCATTCTTTAACATCAGTCATTTCCTTGGAATCTGGATTTTACCCTTATTCTTCTATCAGAATCATGTTTTCATTTTCAACCTTGTACTTTTAATATGTCAGACTAACAGGCTAATTCTGTAATCATATAAATTCTAGCAGGAATGTATTTGCTGAAGTCATGGATTCATGTGTACAGTTAACAAGACATTGCATAATTCCAATATTAAATAATTCCAATATTTTTCAAATGCATTTGTGTGGTTTCTCAAGATGGCCAAGAAAACAATTAGCTTCATCCTCTTCCTCCTTCTCCTTCTTCTCATCGTTGTTGATTTTATAATAATAATAATAATAATAATAATAATAATAATAATAATAATAATAATAATAATAATTACCAATGCCCTGATGCAGTACCAGGCAGTGTGTTTCATGGCTTCTCATCTTAACTGATTGGAAGTATTATCATGCACATAGTTTTGTCTTGGTATAAAAGATGGGCTACAGCAAATATTATTCTGCATAATACCACAGATTTGCTTGTCAGTTGTTTGACCTTAACCAGTTGAGCATGTCCCTTGGTGACTGACGATATGTGCATTTCTGATCACGAGCAGAAGTAGTGGGGGAGCATCATAGCCATGTACTGAGAGGAATTCTTTGGGGTTTGAATAATTCACCTTTGGAAATGGTTTCAAATTTTGGCACAAGGCCAACAATTTCAGGAAGGGAAAAAGTTGGTTACAACCTCAGTATTCAACTGGTACTTATTTTATTGACTTAAAAAGGATGAAAGGTAAAATCAACCTTGGCAAAATTTGAATTCAAAATGTGAAGATGGACGAAATGCTGCTGAGCATTTTGCTTGTTGTGTTAACAATTCTGCCAGCTTGTCATGTTAAGCATTTCATCTGCCTCCCTAGTGATTTTGCCAGTGCACCACTCTAATAATTGTAATGATGATGATAATGATGATGATGGTGGTGGTGGTGGTGGTGATAACAAAGAGTAAAAATGATTTTAAAATCCAACATGAATGCATGAAATCTAGTCACTGCAATGAATATCTGGGCAGTTGCAGTGGTTAGATATAGTGCATCCATTCTCAGATGAACTGAAAAAGAGAAATCAAAAGTTAAATTGAAAGACAAGAAAGTTAATGACATTGTATGGAGCTTTACAATCTAAAGCAAATATAAATAGATTGTACATGAAGAAAAAAAAATAGTGGTAGAGGTATCATCAGTGTGTAATATTGTATAAAATGTGAAAGACGAATGCTTTCAGAATATTTGCTAAACAGTGATGAAGAGGTGCTGCAATATGCAACAGAAGATATACTCTATTACTCTATTCTCTCTATTACTCTGTTACTTGTTTCAGTCATTTTACTGTGGCCATGCTGGAGCACTGCCTTAAGTCGAGCAAATCGACCCCAGGACTTATTCTTTGGATGCCTAGTACTCATCCTATCGGTCTCTTTTGCCGAACCGCTAAGTTACGGGGACATAAACACACCAGCATCGGTTGTCAAGCGATGTTGGGGGAACAAACACAGACACACAAACATATACACACACATACATACATATATATATATATATATATATATATATATATATATGTATGTATGTGTGTGTATATATGTGTGTGTGTGTGTGTGTGTGTGTGTATATATATATATATATATATATATATATATAAAATATATAGTTTTAGGGAAAATAACCAATTTTCAAGAACTCATCGATGAAAATCCACTATCACATATTTTTCATCGATGAGTTCTTGAAAATTGGTTATTTTCCCTAAAACTATATATTTTATATATACTTTATCTATAAGGCTCAATTTAATTTTAATTTTTTATAAATTGATTTTAATTGAGTTTTTTACCTGTAATTTTGGATTTTGTCCCTAATATTATTATTATATATATATATATATATATATATATATATATATATACATATATACGACAGGCTTCTTTCAGTTTCCGTCTACCAAATCCACTCACAAGGCTTTGGTCAGCCCGAGGCTATAGTAGAAGACACTTGCCCAAGGTGTCATGCAGTGGGAATGAACCTAGAACGATGTGGTTGGTAAGCAAGCTACTTACCACACAGCCACTCCTGCGCCTATGAGTATAAATGCAGATGAAATGTTTGGTAAAGAAGAAAGAGTTTAACCAAAGAGTTGAAGAGAAGATCTGAAAATGAGAATGCCTGGTCAGTGTAAAAGTGATACACAGTATATCAAGGATAAAACAACATCAAGGACATGGTTTAAGCAAGTCAATTTGAACAAGGCAGTTAAAGTTTTGTAATTGCAGTACAAGACCAAGTTCTTGCTACGAATACAGTGCAGTATAACATCTATAAAATTTCTGACACCCAGAAATGCAGAATGTAGAAACTGTAACCTACTTGGTAAATGGATGTGAAAGCCTTGTACAAAAAGAATACAAGCAACACCATGATAAAGTTTGTTTGTACCTTCATATGCTTTTTATTTTGTAAATGCCAATATGAAGTAACAAAGAATTGGTATGAGCATGTGGCTAGTAAAGTAATGCATGACGAAGGGAAAGCAATGATATTCTGAGATTACGATTTTCTAATTGATAGAGTAATTGCACATCGCTGCCTGAATGTGGTTGTGTTGAACAAGAGAGACAAATGCTGTCAAATCATTGACATAGCCATGCCAAATGACATGAATATCATTAATAAAGAGGCTGAAAAAAAATCACAAAGTACTTCAAACTGAAAGTGGAGTTAGAATGACAATTTGAAATACAAGAGGGTAATGTAAAAGTGATATTAGCTGTAATTGGGGGCATTAGGGTCAATACCATTGAAACTTCAAGACTTCTTAAAGCAGTTGGGAATACCATTCAAGATTGGTGTCATACAAAAATAAGCCTTTATAGGTACTGCACACATTTTAAGGAAAGTATTACCTGTCTGAAGTTCTTGTGACTTGACAGATGACTAAATACTCTGGTGCATTTTGCATCTACACCACATGACAAAGTAATAATGATAATAATCTTTTATACTATTCTTTTATCCTTTTATTTGTTTCAGTCATTTGATTGTGGCCATGCTGGAGTACCACATTTAGTTGAAGAAATTGACCCCAGGACTTATTCTTTGTAAGCCTAGTACTTATTCTATCAGCCTCTTTTGCTGAACTGCTAAGTTATGGGGATGTAAACACACCAGCATTAGTTGTCAAGCAATGGTGGGGGGACAAACACAGACAGAAACATATACACACACACACACACACACACACATATATATATATATGAAACCCGGGTCCGTTCGTGCTACAGATCATGATGAGAGGGATAACTTCCCTTGGCAAAACAAACAGGACACAGTAGTGTGTCGATAAGCCAGCTGGAGGAGATGTCCTCCTGGGGCTAAAAGCAACAGTAACATCCACCCCTAGGGGTCAGCCACACTTAAGTGGCAATATACTTTACTTTATCGTGCAGTTACTGTTAATACTTCATTTAGAGAATTAACATTGCTTATATATATACACACACACACATATATATATATATATATATATATATATATATATACACATACATGACGGGCTTCTTTCAGTTTCTGTCTACCAAATCCACTGGCAAAGCTTTGGTCATCCTGAGGCTATAGTAGAAAACACTTGCACAAGGTGCTATGCAGTGGGACTGAACCCAGAACCACGTGGTTGGTAGGCAAGCTACTTACCACTTAACCATTCCTGGAATTCTTAAGGCAGGGGCTAGTTGATAACATTGACCCCAGTACTTGACTGGTACTTATTTCATCAACTCCAAAAAGATGAAAGTCAAAGTCAACCTCAGCGGAATTTGAACTCAGAACCATAAAAATGGATGAAATGCTACCAAGCATTTTGTCCAGTGTGCTAATGATTCTGCCAGCTTGCCACCATATAATGATAATTATTATTATTGTTGTTTCTATTATTATTATGATTATTATTATTATTATTAGTATTATCATTATTCCAATGAGGTCAACTTTACCTTTCATTCTTTCAGGGTCAATAAAATAAGAACTAGTTAAGCATTGGGGGTGATGTAATTGATTATCCTCGTTTCCCAAATTCTAGGCCTTGTGCCTATAGCAGAAAGGATTATTGTTATTACTATTATTATCATCATCATCATCATCATTATTTTTGTTATGATGATGATTATTATTATTATTATTATTATTATTATTATTATTATTATCATTATTATTATTTAAGGCAGTGAGCTGACAAAATGATTAGGTGCCATTAGCGGCATTTTGTCTGTCACCACGTTCTGAGTTCAAATGCTTTTCATCCTTTCGGGGTTGATAAAATAAGTACCAGTTGAGTACTGTGGTTGATGTAATCGGCTTACCCCCTCCCCCAAAATTTCAAGTCTTGTGCCTGTAGTAGAAAGGATTATTATTATTATTATTATTATTATTATTATTATTGAGTGAGAGAGCTGTGCATACCAGTAGTAGTAGTAGTGGTATGAAGGCATTTTTCTAGTCTCTTTGAGATATGATTTATTCAAGCATTAGCAAAGGTAATTTCCTTTGGAGTACTTGTAAGAAGAATTGTAATTACCTAAGGAAAGCTTGTCCTTAATACCTGGAGGTAGACATTTAAAAAAAATGGTTTGTTTCGCAAACATCTAAAATTCTATTTACCCACATTATATTTTCACATCAAAAATGGGTATCACACATAATTACGCTACGCAACAAAACATTACAATGGCTTGAAAAACAATATGAAATTAAAAGAAACAATTAAATGTATAAAAAAAGCAGAAGAAAACGAGCACTTTAGAGAACATTCAATTGAAGTAATGCCATAAATGCCCATATAAATAATGTGGAAGACACAGACAGTAATAACAACAACAGCAGTAGCAACTATTTGACAATACCAAACCTTACCTCAATGCAAAATGAACTGATGGAAATTTAAGATCTATTCACAGTTATAACATCAAAAATAGAAGAAAAGGGGAAACAATGTGAAAGGGGAATTATTTTGTGAAACCAAACAGCATTTCTTTACCATAGATGATAATCGAGAAGGAAAAGAGAAAAATTATATACCTCTGCTTAAGGAAAAATGGAAACGGATTTCATTTTCCCTCACGTCAAGTGGTGCAACAAGCTTTCCAAGATATATTTCCTTTTTTCTTTTATTCTTTTACTTGTTTAAGTAATTTGACTTCAGCCATGCTGGAGCACCTCCTTAAAGTGTTTTTCAGTTGAAGAAATTGCCCCAGGATTATTCTTTGTAAGCCTAGAACTGATTCTACCAGTCTCTTTTGCTGAACCACTAAGTTACGGGGACATAACCCGCTGACATTAGTTGTCAAGCGATGGTGGTGGGATGGACACAGACACAAAGACACACAAAAACATAAATATATATGCATATATATATGTGTGTGTGTGTGTGTGTGTGTGTGTGTGTGTGTGTGTGTGTGTGTGTGTGCTTCTTTCAGTTTCTTTCTACCAAATCCACTCACAAGGCTTTTGTTGGCCCAAGGCTATAGTAGAGGACAATTACCTAAGGTGCCACACAGTGAAATTGAACTTGGAATCATGTGGTTGGGAAGCAAGCTTCTTACCACACAGCCACGTTTGCACCTATGTGCCATGTCTACACTTATAGACAACTATCTGGAGAAGTTGTTTCAATTGAATAGAGAAAGATGGGGCACTATTTTGCTTTGCCTTTAAAACTGAGGACAGTCAAAAAACAGACAGAAATTGTTGGACATGTCTTTGACTGTATATTTTGCACCAGTATAAAGGTGAAAGAAATGCAAAAGTCGCAATAAGAGACATGGAAAAAGACATAGATCCATAGCAAGCAGCGATTTTTGTGTTGCAGTAAAGAAGAATTGTCAAATCAGGAATAATGAAAAGTGATCTGCAGCAAGGCATCAGTAAAATGGATTTGCAAGTCTCAATAACCTCTGAATACTTCTGGAACTGTGCCAAACAGAAGGCACTGATATAGAGGTCATACAATTAAGGAGACAGAGGAGAAAGCCTACTTGCCTTGGAGTTGAATATGTAGAAGAGCTGTAAAAAATTAAGTAAAAGTAAGGAAAACAAGGAAGATGAAGAGCAACAGAAAAAAAATACAGTTTCCAGAGAACCATGGAAATAGTAAAGAAGATATCTTTAGGTCTAGAATCATAAGTAAATGAGCAAACACCACATCTAATGGTACCAACTTGTAGTGGATGGCAGTGAGGAAGAAGTAATAATTACTGATCAGCATTTCTAAGCAGAAGGAAAAAGAAAAAAAAAAATTGCAGAAAATGAAAATATGGCATAAAACGAAAAAATTGCAGAAAATGCAAATATGGCATAAAATGATAAAAATAAGTGAGGAGGAACAATTTCTTACAAATGATAACAAAATCCTTCTCCTGTAATATATCAAAGAAAATGAAGAGAACAAAGATGAAGTAATATTATTTTTTGAAAATCAAATACAGTTAATAGACACATCTCTCTCTCTCTCTCTGGTACCATGGATTTTCTGAAGAAATTGGAATGATACAACAATTAGGTTTAGAATATAAACAGCATGTAAACAAGAGATTTTCTAGTAAAATATAAACCAAGATATAACACCAAATTTAAAAGGGAATACACTCAGGATGCTGGTGTTTTCCAATCCCAAATGTCTCAGAAAATGCTCACTGGTGCATTTGATTACACTTGAACACGATCTGAAAAATGGTTAAGTGAAGAGGATTATGGAGTGACCCAACTCAATCTAGCCAGAAAATTTTCATATTCTTTTATTCTTTTATTATAATTTTTTCTATTTATTTCCTTGCAAATATGTGTGAGTATTATTTATGGATTTTTGTGTGTGTGTGTGTGCGTGTGTAGGTGCAAGCATAGCTATCTCGTAAGAAACTGGCTTGTCAGCCACATGGTTCTAGGTTCAGTCCCACTGTGTAGCAAATTAGGCAAGTGTCTTCTACTATAGCCATGGGCTGACCAGAGCCTTGTGAGGGAATTTGGTAAATGGAAACTGAGAGAAGCCCACTTGTTGTTTATTTATATATACTATATATACATACATACATACATACATACATACACATATATATATATATATATATATATATATATATATATATATATATATATATATATATATATATATATATATTTGAATGTGTGCCTTTGGGTCTGTATTTGTCCTCCACCACCACTTGACAACTGGTGTTTATGTGTTTCCATACCTCTAACTTAGCAGTTCCGTAAAGAGACTGATAGATTTGTGATTTGTCCTCTTTCCTGCTTATGTATCTCATCATCATCATCATCATCATCGTTTAACGTCCGTTTTCCATCCTGAGATGGGTTGAATGGTTTGATTGAGATCTGCAGAGCCAGTGGCTGTACTAGGCTCCAATCTGATCTGACAATGTTACTACAGCTGGATGCTCTTCCTAACGCCAACCACTCTGAGAGTGTAGTGAGTACTTTTTATGTGCCACCAGCACAGGAGCCAGTCAGGCAGGCCTGGCATCGAGCACGTTCAGATAATGATTTTTACATGCCATTAGCATGGGAGCCAGTCAGGGAGTACTGGCATTGGCCACGTTCAGATGGTGCTGTTTAGATACCACAGGCACGGGAGCCAGTCAAAGGCTTGTCAAAGGCTTTCTCCAAACCTGTCAAAGGCTTTCTCCATGTCAACAAAAGCCAGGTACAGAGGTATATGTATATATATATATATATATATATACACACACCGATTTGTGTATTTGTTTTGCAAGATTCTTGGTGTGAAAGCATGTGTCAAAACAGATTTTGTTATACTTGGGAATGGTCATTTTTGTCAGTTAAACACATGCACACACACACACACACACACACACACATATATATATATATATATATATATATATATATATGTATGTATGTGTGTGTGTGCAACATACATTCATACCCTATACTTTGTAAGTATATATATGCATGTGTGTGGGTGAGAGAGAGAGAGAGAGAGAGAGAGAGAGAGAGTGTGTGTGTGTGTGTGTGTGTGTGTGTGTGTGTGTGTGTGAGTTTGTTTGTGTTTGTGTTTGTGATGTCTCATGCTCTGTTTATATAATATGCCTTCTACTTTTATGGTTCTTCCTTTGGCGTCACTTTGGCTGTTATTTTGTGATGCTTTTGTTTCATCTTATCGTTATCTTTATCACATGCAATCATTTATTCCCTTGCCTGTCTTGATGGTGTGCAGGTGGTTGGCAAACCTTCTTGTCCCCATGTCCATTAAACAAAATCAATTCTCCAGAGAAACTCTTTGACATCCTTTAAGTAGGATAAGGGTTTCTTTTTTCATTTCCCTCTTCTTTTCCTCTTTCCCCTTTTATCTCTCTTTCCTTTTCTTCCTCTGTTTCAATCCCTTGAATATGTTGATTAATTTATTGTCATATATATTTAACATCCAAATAGCATTCCATATTTGCTCTCTCAACTGGAATTGAGACAAGAGGGTCACCGTGCATTATATACTTTTTGTGTGAAAAATCCTAAATGTTAAATTTTGCTCTTAATTCTCCTGAAGGAAATGGTCCTTTTACATGATGTAATTGTTTTGTACATAAAGGGTGCAGAGCATTGCACCGAGAACCAGCTGGTGGAGAATCTGCCTAGGGTTAAACGAGTAGTAACATTCAACTGCCACTTTGATGTGGCGGCTTGCTAATTGTTTTGTTCATCAATAAAAAAAACATATCTGAAACAGCTGTAGTGAACCTCAGCCCATTGTGTTATTATCTATACTACATCACAGTCAGAACCTTCCCTGCATTGGATGTTTTGCCAACAGAGGACCATGGACTGCATACCAGTGTATAGTCATGTATGACTATACATATACATAGTGTATTTGGTCTATACTTGTGAATGTATGTGTAGTGGGAAGGACAAATCACTATTTATTATAGTAAGTAAGTGTCTGTTCATGCTGTTGTAGCATGGGTATGCTATCCCTGACACTGCCTTGATGCCTTTGTTATTTAAAGACTTTGATTCCAGTGGATCCTGAAAATTATATATATATATATATATATATATATATATATATATATATAAGCTTGTCATATATATATGCATCCAGTAGGTTAGAGGACTGTGTTAGCCTTCAATGTCTGTTTTGGCATGGTTTCTATAGCTAGATGATCTTTCTAATATATATATATATATATATATATATATATATATATATATATATATATATATATATATATATATATATATATATATATGTGCGTGTGTGTGTGTGTAATATATGTATATAAACGGTTAGCTGAGTTAGAGGTTAAAAAAACCGTCTAAGGGATAGAAGTATCCATTACACTACCAGTATATTACTTATGTTTAACCATAGGCATACATATGCAAGTATATTATGCTCATAAATTATAGGTAAAGACAAGGATAAACATGGAATTATCAAGAATTAATATTTAAAGAAAACAGAAAATGGAGAAATATTAATGAACAACGATTGACTTACATCAATTATTCTTTATTAATTTAATACAAATAGACTGCATCCCATCTAACAGCTGTTTCTGCTTCCAATGTTGTATGGTATTGCCATTGATATGTTATAAATATTTATCATATTTGGTAATAAAACTGATCTGAAACATGAAGCTTCATCAGAGTGAAGAATAAATAAAGAAAAGCATAGAGAAGAAAAAGGGAAAAGTTGAAAAGTTCTTCTTTATTTATTCTTATATATATTGGTTAAATAAAATGAGACAATAGCGCCAAGGCAGTATGAAATTTCTAGGACATTGTATAAAGAGAAGGGTAGTCTTACAACTGTTCCAGGGATATAAAAGATATCAGAAAGTTAAATAGAAGGAAATAGTGGAGTTATTAATACCTGCACACTATCCATTTGTTATAACAAAATATGAACTCCTATCGGAGCTTATATACTTTGGACAAGAAGCCTTTTTACCCATTCTATACAACACATTCCTTGGATAATAGAACAGCAAGTTTAACATCCAACATATATTTTTATTTTTATTATTATATTTCCCTTTATACCTCCTATATCTCTCCCTTTCCAAAATAACTTCTTATATTGAACTCTACTATTTCCTGCTATTTAATTCTCGTATATCATCTCTGATGATGGGATATCTTTTATATCCCTGAAACAGCTGTAAGACTACCCTCCTGTTTATAAAATGTCCTAGAAATTTCACACTGCCTTGGCTTTGTTGTCTCATGTTATTTAATCTATACATTCTCACACAGGACCCACATTAGACTCCTTACTCTTACTATTATCGAACCAGGAGTCTAACAGTGGTCCTTAATAAACACAATATATGTTTTTATGTGCTACTATTAGTTTCATATACTGAGAGCATGCCAGTCAGTATTTTTTAACACATCTGGTGTCCTGCACAATCTTCAGTGACTGAAGATTGTAGCACATAAAAACATATATTGCGTTTATTGAATAATATTTATCTCTCACCAGATGGAGTGCTTTTTTGTGGATCTTGCCATCATGGAACAGTATGCTATATGTGTCTCTTTGTGTGTGTGTATTTATATATGTGTATATGTGTTTATATGTATGCATATTTGTATGCTTATGTATTTATAAGTGTGTGTGTGTGTGTATGTTTGTACACGTGTGTGCCTGTACCTATAAAATTCTTAATATGTCCTTCTATATATTCTATTATGTCTCTTAGCACTCCCTTCATATTTGTAAATGCATTTTTTTTTTGTTGCACTCCACATTATCCTTTCTTTCTTTGCAACCCCTTGTGAGTTCTTCAGGCCCTTGTGGCTAATAAAGAAAAGCTTATTATTATTATCATTATTATTGTCGTATTTATATTTTTAATTATATTCTTAATGCTCTGGTGGATTATGCATATAAATCTTTTGTGTCATCAAAGCAAACTATACTGAAGGTTTTTTTTTTTTCAAAGGCTGAAAATTGCATGCTTACATGTTTCTCTATATGTGCGTGATTGTGTGTTATCAACCTCCACCTCGTATGTGTGTGTGTGTGTGGATGTATGTGTGTGTATAGATGTGTGTATGTGTTTCATGCATATCTATGATATGTGTTTATATATATGTGTATGCTTGTATATTGGTGTGCAAAGTGGTTATTGATCTACTTGCCTATACTACAGTACAAACACCAGCTCAGACTTAGAGCAACAGTTATCTATCACTTTCTAACATAAATCAGCTGAGCTAGCACCAGTGACCATCAAACAGAATTAGTTGCCTGGAGAAACACAACACACACATACATACAACACTTACATGAAATGCATGGTAACCATTTGAAATATAGGAGAATATATGTAGCATCAGAGTAAAAAGAAACCAGTCAAAAGGGAACTGCAGTTAATCAGAAAATAAAACAGCTTGGTCAAGTTTTACACCACAAAAAATATACCAGGAATTTTCTCCCCTTGCATTAACCTCTTCAACTATTAAGGAACATATATGCATTAGTCATTCTACTGTCATAAGCAGCACACTCTTAACAATTTGTTATTGTTGTTGCTGATGTTGCTATTCCCCCACTACCTCCATATATGTTTACCTTTTCTTTTTTACATTTTCTTTCTCCTATAGTGAACCTATTTCTCATATATTTATGTTGCTTAATACAGTAAACTCTCTCCTATTCGATACCACCAAGTATTGCTAAGTTTTCTGGATATCTGATCATCATTTTTTAGATTTCCACATCATCATCATCATCGTTTTAACATCTGCTTTCCATGCTGGCTTGGGTTGGACGGTTTGACTGAGGACTGGCAAGCCAGTAGGCTGCACAAGGCTCCAATCTGATCTGGCAGTGTTTCTACAGCTGGATGCCCTTCCTAATGCCAACCACTCTGAGAGTGTAGTGGGTGCTTTTTACATGCCACCAGTACAGGAGCCAGTCAGAGTACACTGGCATCGACCACATTCAGATGGTGCTTTTTATGTGCCACCTGTACAGGAGCCAGTCAAGGGCACTGGCATTGACAACATTTAGATAGTGCTTTTTACATTCCACCTGTACAGGAACCAGTCAGGGTCGTGCTTTTTACGTGCTGCAGTATGTTACAAAACTCATTAAAAAATCTTGATATATGCATCAATATTATCATTAATAGTCTGATTATCTTTCATCTTTTATTTCTTATTTGTTTCTGTCATTAGACTGTGGCCATGCTGGGGCACTGCCTTGAAGAATTTTAGTTCAACAAATCAAACCCAGTACTTATCATTTTTTAAAGCCTGGTTTCTTTTGTTGAACTGCTAAGTGAGGGGGGCGTAAACAAACCAACACTGGTCACCAAGTAGTGGAAAGTGAGGGAGACACTTATCTAACGTGCTGCACAGTGGGACCGAACCCAGAACCACGTGGTTGGAAAGCAAGCTTCTTACCACACAGCCATGAAATGAAATAAATAGGAAGAAATGTAAAATATTATTTAAGTAAAGCCCAGGGCTTGAAATCATATCATTAGGAAGCAAACTTCTGAAAACACTCGGTCATACCTGCACCTCACTTTATTTAATTATCAGGAACAGGTACACCAGCTATTTGGGAATGTTATTTGAAATGGACTGGTATTATCTCCCAAGTGAGATTCATTAATCATCTGTTTAAGACTATTTATTTAAGATCAAAGACTTTTGAGTGGAGACATAATTGATGATTAGTTGGAGAACTTATCACAATTTTGGGAGTGGATTCCAATAATCTTCCTACTTTCTGTTCAAATCCTTTACCATTTCTTCAGTATGCTTCCTTTGGTATAAGAAATATAGCAGTATCCATACTCTTGCTTCTCTCTCTCACTCACTCACACTCACACACACACACACACACACACTAAAATTTGAAATTTCTTTTAACACTATTTTCTGTCAAATATGACAAATATTTATTACTTTCAGAATCTTTAGAACTAGAGAAATTGTGTTGTGTTATTTGGTTTGGCCCTATATGTTCTGCTGGAGGCGCAATGGCCCAGTGGTTAGGACAGCAGACTCGCGGTCATAGGATCGCGGTTTCAATTCCCAGACCGGGCGTTGTGAGTGTTTATTGAGCAAAAACACCTAAAGCTCCACGAGGCTCCGGCAGGGGATGGTGGCGAACCCTGCTGTACTCTTTCACCATCAACTTTCTCTCACTCTTACTTCCTGTTTCTGTTGTGCCTGTAATTCAAAGGGTCAGCCTTGTCACACTGTGTCACGCTAAATATCCTCAAGAACTACGTTAAGGGTACACGTGTCTGTGGAGTGCTCAGCCACTTGCATGTTAATTTCACGAGCAGGCTGTTCCATTGATCGGATCAACTGGAACCCTCGTTGTCGTAAGCGACGGAGCGCCAACATATGTTCTGCATTCAAAGTCTGCCAGTATAGGCTTTGCCTATCATCTTTCTACAGTCATGGAGTGTCAAGATTTTTCCTTCCTAGGTTCCTTGCCTTATGTAGGTGGATTGTCCTTATTTATTTCTGTACTAAATTTTTAACTCATTTTAATGAAACTGTTAAACTGTCCATAGTTTGTCTACCCTATGTGAAAGGCTTCTCTGAAAAGATACAAAAGATATGCGGCCCATATGACATCGGGAAAGTATTCAAAAGTAATACAACACTTCGCAAATATTTTCTTTGAGTAAAACCACCAATAGAAGAGAATATGACCAAGAATTGCATGTACTCCATCCCATGCAGCTGTGGTAGGTTATACAAATGCAAAACATACCGCCCTCTCAAAATAAGGGTAGAGGAACATCGCAAAGCTGTGACACAGGGAGACATTGATAAATCGAGTATAGCTGATCATATATGGAAAAATGGAGACCACCTCCCCCTGTGGGATGAAGTTAAAATAATAGACAGAGAACACCACTGGAAAATATGAAAACTAAAAGAAGCAGCACATATGCTAGAATACAACAACCTCCTAAGCTGACTGAGTGCAGATATAAGTAGCATATGGGAACCAGTATTAAGGAAGGATAGGAGAATATTAGATTTATAAGCCCTAAATTCACTCCATAATTGCCCATGGGCATATGGTGTAGTGGTTAAGAGCGCGGGCTATTAACCCCAAATTAACCCCAAGATTCCGAGTTCGATTCCTAGCAGTGACTTGAATAATAAAATCGAAAAATACCTTAGGAATGAGAACTCGGGTTCGAAATTTCCCCAAGGCACCTGATGAAGGCTGGAGGGTTACACACACACACACAAACACGTGGTAAGCAGCTTGCTTACAAACCACATGGTTCTGGGTTCAGTTCCACTGCGTGGCACCTTGGGTAAGTGTCTTCTACTATAGCCTCGGGCCGACCAAAGCTTTGTGAGTGTTGATTTGGTAGACGGAAACTGAAAGAAGCCCATCACATACATGTATATATATATATGTGTGTTGTGTGTTTGTGTTTGTGTTTGTGTGTCTGTGTTTGTCCCCCCAGCATCACTTAACAACTGATGGTGGTGTGTTTATGTCCCCGTAACTTAGCGGTTCGGCAAAAGAACCGATAGAATAAGTACTAGGCTTACAAAGAATAAGTCCTGGGGTCGATTTGCTCAACTAAAAGGGGTGCTCCAGCATGGCCACAGTCAAAAGACTGAAACAAGTAAAAGAGTAAAGAGAGAGAGATATATATTCATATATTCATACATAATTGTGATTGCTACATCTTCACAGATGATTGCTTCCTCATTGTCAACAGCATTCCTGACTTCATATCTATGACTTCTCAGATGACTATTTAGTCCTGTTGCAGTTCTGTGAACTTCCACTGGTTAGGTCTGCACATGTCACCACTTTTCCATTACCATAGGATTTTCGTTAGATACAATGATAAATAAAGTCACCATAAAAGAGATATCTATATGTCATTGGATTATAGTGATAAACACTTGTACAACAAGAGAACCACTGTATTAGTCTTGTGATTACTTCCTAGTGATAGGCTGAAGTGAGATGACCAGTCATCACATGAAACTGTAGGTTTTACATCAGTGGCCCTTTCCTGGAAGGGCAATGTGACAACAGCTAGGGGTCCCTCACTACCAGTAATTTTACTGCATTCCCTGACACAAACCAAAGATATTTCTGTGTTCTCATAGTCAGATGGACTGTCATCACATGTACTAGTAAATCCATAGCTGGGACCTTGACAGGTGCTACTACTTGTGGCCAAAGTAGCCCTCAGAACAATAATGGCTAAGAGATGATTCCACACTCGTTAGAACCTGGAACTCCTGAAACAGAGCCCTACCACAAGATGCAGTTTAAAGCTATACCCAGGACACACACATATACATACATACATACATACATATATACATACATTCGTTTTGTAACCCTCTTTCATACAATGTTTTGTATTGTATGTATATGCAAAAGGATTATTCTTTTCCTACAGTAGTTTTGTTTTTATTCCATGCTCTCACTGCATTATCAACACTGTCAAACACAACTGTGTGCACTTTGGATAAACACAGCATTTACATTATCTATTGAATTGAAAGTACTCTACATATTACATATCTGGTGTATAATACTGGGATATGAGTTATGTATTTGTTTATATGGTTTTTCATAATTCCCAGTGCACTTACTTATTATAGGGATTTCTTTTAGCCCTCACAGTCTTGTTATCTCAATTTCTAAATCGTTATGTTTGGAAGATTTCTCCACTTATTTTAGAGATACATCATTGCCTGTTGGCACTGATGTTTTGATTAGGAAGCACTTTTTTCTTTTCTGATGGTTATTGATATCAACATCCAGTCAATTATTCTTGATTTTTCACGACACCATGGATTGGTATATTCCAGAACATTACTACTTTATCATTTTCTGAGACGTGTTCTGATATATATTCACCACCAATTTATTTTCCCTTGATATTCCATAATGCTAACCAAAATTACGAGGGGGTACTGAAAGGTTCCTGGTTTTGAGTAAAACAAAATACAGAAGAATCAGTTAATTATGATTTTATTCAACATATTCTCCTCTCAGATTCACACACTTATGGCAGTGGTTCTTCAGTTTTTCAAAGTCCTGTAAAGGAACTTGGAAAGGTGGGCCTCCGTCCAGGCCTTTCGTGATATCCTTAAAGACAGGAACTTTTCAGCATCTTCATGTATAGTGTTTGAAAACCTACAACTCTGTTGTGTATGTCAATGTATTATTTCTTGGAAAAGACTGAGGGATCAGAGGCAAAGTGTCTAACCATTTCTTTCCTAACTCCAGATATTCTACAGGTAATTAATATAGTCTTACTTACTATGTACCTAAGCATTTTACTCTCTGTGGAGCATAGGCTATCAACAACTGTTCCCCACTGTTCTTGACTCTTGGCTGACATTTCTACTTCTTTTCAGCTAGATCCCTGCTTTTTCAACTCTGCCCCAGTATCCTGCCCATATGTTTTCCTGAGGGAAAGCCTTCCATTCCTAGGACTTGGGTGAATTTTCATTGATGCCTTTGTAATTTTGCTTTTTTCTAGGTAGTGGTGTTGATCCCGATGTAAACCCATCTTTTACTCCTGGGAAGAAGTGGTCCATGTTAGTCTGGCCTGTTTTTCAACTGTCCAGCATCGGATAATGGGGGGGGGGGTCTTACTAGGTGTTTATTAAGTGGTGTCAAAAAGTTCCTTGACTAGTTATGTTTAATAAAAAAAATAACTTATTTGCCTAAATTTTAATATTATCTCCTTTGAAATAGTAATCTTGCACAGCAACAGTCCTAACATTCCTGCCACTTTTGGAATTCATCCTGAAAGTCATTTTCCCTAAGTGAGTCAAGGACCTTCTGCAATTTTCTCTTGACCTTGATAACGATCTTAAAACAGTGACCTTTGAGCTGCATTTTCATCTTTGGGAAGAGATGGAAGTCCACAGGTGCTAAATCTGGTAAATAGGGCAGGCGTGGAAGTGACACCATGCAATTTTTGGTGAGAAACTCACAAATGAAGAGAGCTCGGTAACAGGGTGTATTGTCATCATGAAGAATCAAATTTTTCATACTCCTCAGATTTGGTCACTTTTGCTGAATGACTTTAAAACATCATTGTTTTAAACACTTTAAAACATAATTGATTATCCTCCATCAAAACTGATGAATTTATTCCACATTTCTTGGGGTGAAGCTCTTGGCAGGTCTTCCAGAGTGTTCATCATCTTCCAGGTATGTTCTTCTGCTTTTGAAGCTCCTGTGCCACTCAAAACATTGCGTTTGACCAATTGCTTCATTGCTGCAATCTTGCCAAAGTATGCTCAATGTCTCTGTAACAGACTTCCCAAATTTAATGCAAAATTTCACATTGGCTCTTTATTCCAACTTCCTGTCCCTGGTAACATCGCAAACTCCAGCATACACATGATCACAAAACACAAATTCCACAATTTGCAATGTAAACACTGCAATGTCACTTGGCACACTGCCTCATAATGGTCACTTCTAGCTCTCACTGCGCATGCAACTGTGTGTTGCCATCTGTTGGGGCACCACAGAATTAGTTCAGGACCATTTTGATATCACCTCATATACTCTGCTGGCTTAATTCTCAGGGTCATTGCAGCACTCAAACCACCACATCATAACAAGGGCTAGACCTTGTGGTAGTCTGTTTCATTAAATGCTTTTGGTGAGAAGACTTCGATTTTGTGCTGAAATCAAGAATATTTCAGTCTCAGCTTTACATATTTTTTTGTATATTCATTTTCATTCTGTTTATTTATTTGGTTTTTTTTTGCTTTTTTTTCAGGTATTGGATACATGATAAATTTTTTTTACAATTACTTGTGATGGCATACTGCAACTTCACCTTGAACCTTTTTACAATTTCAGTGGCTATTTCTTAATTTCTTTTTCAACACAATCTGTCATTTCAGCTTTTATTTAGTATTTTTGGTGTCCTTTAAAGCAGAACAGTGTTTTTTTTTGTTTTTTTTTTGTATCCTTGCTTTTTCGCAGTTTGTATAGTTTTATTGAATATTTTTTACTTGATATATTTGTCTTATAGTGGGTATTTTCTACTTTCTGGTTGCATAAGGCCCATACCACCTTGTAATTATGATAAATAATCTTTCAATGTCAGATTTTGGGAGAGGCAGTTATCATTTTCCTTGTTTTCCTGTCTAGACTTGTTAGTTTATTTAGCATCCAATTCTGAATTATAACTATAACTTATTATTCAGACATCTAGAGCATTAATGCTTATATTAGCTCTGTTTTAAATATTAATCTAATGTGTATACAATATACCTTCTTAATCTTTTCTTTCATTTATATCGTTCATTGTCTAATGAAATGGGTTCTGAGCTTTCATTAGTCCTTGTTAGGTCTAATTCTCTAATCCCTGTTTCTTTATTTAGTATGAAATTAGTGTTGTTATTTTTTCTCTCTTCAACGTGACATTGATGCATTTTTCTCATGTCAATCTGACATAATTTTTTTATAATAAAGCCATATAATTTTTGCAACAATCACTCTAGTTATTTATCATTTGCTGCCTACAATTCAAGGTCATCCATATACAAAAGGTGCAGCTACTGGGTAGAAAAGAAATAGAGAGAGGGAGCCCTCTTGGAATATTCCATTTCTAAATGGGATGGAGGTTAGTTTTTATAATTCCTACTTTTTGCAAGTATCTATACAATTATTTGCTATATACTTGATGTACCTACTTATTATTGCTGCTTACTCATGGCTAGTAACCCCTGGATCCATTAATGGGAACACTGTTAAAAGCTTTCTGGTAGTCAATCCATTCCATGCCATGTGCAGATATTTCATTCTTCTTCATCCATCTTCAGCTTTGGCACTGATGATCAGTAATTGATCTTCACAACTATATAAGTTTTTGCAGCATCCATTCTATACTTCAGGAAACAACAGATTTTTTTCCAAATATTTATTCTCTGTGATTTTATGGTAGCTAAGGCTTTGTAAGCTTTAAGAATTCCTTGGAAGTCAGGCTATTTATCTGTAATACAGAAATTAATTAAGCTCAGACCACTGGTAGAACACTTAGCACAAGATACAAACAAGGTCACTATGCTCTTCCATCAGACAATTTTGACACATTAATAAACAGAATTGCATGCTCAACCTAGGGTACTCTAATTTTGGTACCAAGACAGGAAGGACAATAACAAGCATGCTGCTTCCTTCTGAGGATGGGATTTTGCACCTGAAATACAAAGGTTTTTGTAAAACTTTCTGCATTGTTGGAAGCTTTTTTATTTTCCTTTTCTTTTTCTACTTCTGTTCACAATGCTTCAAGCAAACTACAATGCTCTTATATACAAAATTAAATTAAATTTAGCTCTTGAAGCCAAGATGAACAAAATACAGGATGAAATTATGGAATACATTGAACAGTGAGGTCTATCAACAAGGAAAAGCAACTGGAGATGATTGTGTGAAGTACAATGCTAACATGAAAGTGAACTGGTAGTTTGACATTAGCCTTTGAACAAAGGAAGATGAAATGGAAGACAAAGTAAGTTGTAGTAAGTCAGAAGTCAAAATTAAAGAAGCAGGCCCATTTAGTGGAATAGAATCCAGGGAACCTTTGTAAAGGTATTGTGACAAGGTTAGAACTGAACAGAGAAGGGGAAGAAGGAGGCTACAACAAGGAAGAAAAGATAGGAGAGAGAAAGAAAGGTGGAGAGAGAGAGAGGGGGAGAGAGAGAGAAGACAAAGCAAGTAGAGGTGGTTATTGAGAAATGCAGTAACGATTTTTCTATTTGATGAAGATTATCAAAATGAAGAGAAATTAATTAAGCATGGACTACAGGTAAAACATATATGACAAGATATAAGAAGGTTACTATACTCTTTCATTAGCTGTTGAATGCATGTCAAGGTCATTTCAGCATATCAATCAACAGACCTACACACATATCTCAGCTCACCAGAGTTTTGGTGTTAACAGGAAAGCAACAAGTATACAAAATTATACAAAAAAATTAGCTCTTAAGACTTAGATAAACTAAATGCAGAATGATGTTACAAGACATGCTAAACAGTGGGAGTCTTTTAACAAGAAAAAGAAAAAGTATAGCCACAAACTGGAGACGATTGTGCAAGGTGTAATGCACATCTTTGTGGTTCTCGTCACTGCATGTCAAAATCTTTAAAAAAATTTTTAATGTATCATATAGATGTAATTTTTGATGCAGAATCTGAATTTGTTATTCATTTATTCCAGAAAAATTTTTTGGAAATGTTACAGGTGTTCAAAGTTTCAGAATTTTCAGCCAATCAGAAAACAGCGTGTTCACTGCCTCTTCTATCATCTGTCACAGTAGCGAGAGGGGTGGGGGGCACTAGTATGTAAAATCATTAAACTAGCTTCAGTAAACAGTGAAAAACATTAAAAGATTCGCAAGCAAATGAAATATCTAAAAGCTACGAGCAAACCAATAGAAGTTGCTAGAAATAACAGTCAAAACATTGCTTAAAGCAGAAATAAGTTTAAAAACTCAAGAACGAAAGTTTGCAATACATTCTAGGATTTTTTAAAATAAATTATCTTTCTCATATCTCCTTCTCTGCCGAATGGTGTGTCCCACACCAGCGTTTGTTTCCATGCTTTAAAGATGTCCAAGTACTCTCAATTTGTTGATTACACTCAATTTGGTGGTAACATTTCTTGTGTGCATGTACAGCATCTTTGGTTACTATAGAAATAAAGTTCTTCACAATCAGCTATGGAACACGTGCTGCTTCTTTGCTTAGTATGCTAACAGAATTTCACGGTGATGTGTAAAATACTTGCTTCTGATTGGCTAAAATACCTGAATTTTGCAAATTTTAAAGGCTAATAACTTTTTAATTATGATTTTATAGGAAAAAGGAATTTCATAATTAGTATACAAAACTTAATTCATACACCAAATTTGAAAACATTTGGAACAAACAAAATTGTAGATAGTGATGATAACCTCAAAGATTCTGTAATGCTAATAGGAAAGTTAGTAGGTATTTGATCTGTAGTTTATTATTATTGTTGTTGTTGCAGTTGTTACTACTGTTGTTGTTGTTTCTTGCCCTGGCAAGATGTGTTTTTACAAGCTCAGAAGGCATTGGTTTATTATTACATTCTTACTGAAGGGGAAATTTGTTTTTCCAGATTCTCTTGAAAGAGAACAATTTTGGAAGCCCCAGAGGTCTTTAAAAGTCTGATTCACTATATATATATATATATTACAGAATATTTCTGAATATATTTTGTTTTCTTTTTATAATTGAGCTAAGTCAGTGTGGACTAAACATAGTCACAAAACGTGGCTCACAGGCCATATGCTTGATACAAGTGCCATAGAGGGTGTGCTATGTGGGTCATGCAGAGATTCAGTTGTATTATTTAAAAGAGCGCCTTGCACTGGATATGGGCAGCTCTAGCAAAGATATTTTTTAAACTGTGTAGAAGAATTTTGAGCCCTGGTATAGCTTTTATGTCTGGTTCATGTTCTTCTTTATCATAGCCAGTTTTTCCAATTATTATTGGTACTATTTTCACCTTTAAGCCCCCACATCCTGCTTATTTCAATTTCAAGATCTTTTTACTTTGACAGTTTCTCCACCTCCTTCCGGATGATGTTTTGTTCAGAAGGGATTGAGATAATTATTGGTTGTAGTTGCATTAAATTATGAAATAACCAACAACAGTTAATTTTTATCAAGATAACTTCAATGAAAATGTAGCAACTTTTTATACTTCCTAGTTAAATACCAGTGGCCAATTTCTGACAAAAAGAAACAAAAAAAAAAAAAAGATTTGGTTTTTAATTTTTTCATTTTCTTTTCCTTCATATTTTAATTAGCTTCTCTGTTAAATGTATTACATCCATCAAGAGTTGTTTCAATGGCATCTAATGAATAGCTTGAAAGAGGAGCATATTTTATAAATTTTCTTTCTTAATATCTAAAGATCAGAACTCTGTTTCAAAACATCTGAAGTCCCTTGATACAAAATCCTTTTATGATATCAAAACACTTCACTATTTCAAAATAACTGAAAGTCCCTGGTTACAAATTTTCATCACTATTTCAAAATGGCCTTAACTTCCTGACTACAAAACTCCATCACTAAATCAAAATGCTAAAAGTTTCTCTACACTTCATCAAAATACATCAAGTCCCTGGTTGCAAATCACTCCTTTTTATTAAAAATACTCCAAATCCCTGAGTATAAAACCTCTTGCATGTATCAAAACAGCCTAAAGTCCATAGATTATAAAAATCCTTTCTTTATAGCAAAATAATCTAACATATTTGGTTACAAAACCCCTTCACTATATTAACCCTTTGAGCCCTGACCTGAACCAACATCAAAACAAGCCACATTCAACTCAGAAAGGCAGTGGACATGTTTTATCATTCTATAGTCGTGGGGTGAATAAGCATGCTGATTGAATAAAAATAAATCATCGTACTTTAGTGTAGATGCACTCCACCAGTAGAGTGGTGCTATGGTATAGAGAAAAATAAGCCATCCACCGGTAAACTTGTGTTATGAGCTCAAAGAGTTAAAACATCTAAAACTGCGAGACACTCTTTTAAATAATATATTTTAAAATCTCCCTATTCTGTATAAAATAAAAAAAACCCCTCATAAATGTCAAAAGCTAAAGTTTCCACTATGTCACTGTCTTACTGGGTACTAAATTTTAATTGCTGTGAGAAGTGGGTAATTTTTAATCTCAGTAGGAATTATCCACCCTAAATGCATGTTTCTGCTGTACATATATGTTATAGAAGATTTTCAAATGGCTTGAGGAATCTTTTGACGAAATTTTGTTTTATATGATTCTGTTTATTTCAAGATTGATGATGAAAAGAGAAGATTATTAAAAAATGAATGATTAAAAAACAGTAAGTTATGTCTAATCATCTCTGTCTAATATGATATGCTCAACTTTCTTTTGTGGCATAACTACACAAAGTCACTGAATGTTAAATTCATGCATTTGGTAGCCAATGCAGGCAGTGGGCATTCATAATAACCATTTCAAATTTTGGCATGAGGCCAGCAATTTCAGGGGGAATGAATTAGTCGATTACACCAACCCCAGTATTTGACTGGTACTTTATTTTATCAAACCCAAAAGAATGAAAGGTAAAGTTGACCTCAGCAGAATTTGAACTCAGATCATAAGGAGCTGGAAAAAATGCTGCTAAGCATTTTGTTTGACATGTTAATAGTTCTGTCAGCTTTCTGCCTTAATAAATAATGGTTTTAAGTTTTAGCACAAGGCCAGCAATTTTTTAGGAAGAGGTGATTAGTTGATTTCATGAACCTGAGTACTTAGCTGATACTTTATTTTATCAACACCAACAGAATAAAAGTTAAAGTTGACCTCAAAAAAAAGTAAAGAGCCAGAAGAAATGCCATTCAGCATTTTGTTTGGCATGCTAATGATTCTGCTAGCTTGCCACCTTGGAATTTATTATAATAATGATAATAATATTCCACCATGGAATTTATGATAATAATATTTTCTACCATAGACACAGAAATAATAATGCCAGGAAAACTACAATAGAATTAGGAGTTGATACTCACTGAAAACTCTTTTAAACTCAGCTATCAACAACATCCAACCTACAAATGTTAGTGATTCACATTTTAACACAAGCTCACAGACATGCAAGCTGCCAATATTAAAGGAGTAATTAGAAGCCAATGGTTTTATACCCATATCAGATAAGTTTACAAAGTGTGTTTCTATGACTGTATACTTAACATAATTAATGTAATGAAGCAAAAAGATTCTTAGACAATTGAAATTATACCAGTAAAGTAAATGGAAAACAAAATGATATTAGGATTAATGACAATTGTTTCTAAAGAAAGGCAAAGGAGAAAATGTTTAAATTCAAATTGATTATATATGAAATGGATACATACAATGGCAATTGAGTCTAATTTCTGATAAGTATGGTGACATTTCTGAACACGTTTCAGTCTTATTAGACTTCCTCTGCAAATTATAATCTAACATGCAATTATCAAATCTTAGAATGACTGAGAGGATTTAGTGTTTTGGGTATAATTTTTTTTTGGGGGGGGGGGGGGATTATTCACTGATTAGTTAATTCAAACTTATAATGTTGAAAAGTCTCTCGTGGATGTCTTCAGCATGAAGAGCATACAGTTAAGTGCAGGCTAACATGAATCAAAAAGAATTTTAAATCAATTAAAATTCATACATAACATAACTGTTAATGTCAAGGAAGATAAAGGGGAAAAAACTAAATCCTCTGAAATAAGGATTAAATCAAAATTAAATAGAGACATAAAATAAAAATAAGTATAATCTTTCTGGTGAGTTAAAAATAAATGATTAATTGCATAAGTTTTGTTGCTCACTACTTCAATCAGTTATATATTCTTTTTACAGAAAAGGATTGCGGTGAAAATTTTCCACAAGTTCGTATGACTTCTCAAAAAGTGAAAAGCAGTCTTCTTGGCAATACTAGCAAGCGAAGGATTTTGGAGACTATCTATAATCATGGAAAAGATACTGAATGCTTCGTCATTGCCCAGAGCATCCTACAGATCTTCATTACTCAATTCTCCACTCTTAAAAAGAAAAAAGACATTAGTGTCAATGACAATAATTTCTAAAGAAAGGCAAGAGAGAGAATGTTTAAATTTTAAATTGAAATCGATTAAAAATTAAATGGATTCATGCAATGGGAATTAAATCTAATCTTTGGAGTGACATAAGTACAGGTCAGAAACCGACATTAGTCTTTTTTATCCTAGTGGGATGCTCATTGTATGTTTGAGGCCTGTACATGAGTGCTAACCCATGCATAAGCAGAGGAAATTAAAATTGATTTCAAATTTAGGGATAAGGCCAGCAATTATGCGAAAGGGGATAAGTTGATTACTTCAACCCCAGTGTTCAATGGGTATTTATTTTATCGATCCTGAAAGGATGAAAGGCAAAATCAATCTCAGTGAAATTTGAATTCAGAACGTAAAGATGGAGGAAATGCCGCTAAGCATTTCGCCCAGCATGTTAACGATTCTGCCAATTCACCACCTTAGAGGAAGTTAATATTGGTTTCGAATTTTGAGTAAGGGGAGAAATTTTTCAAATTTTCAAACTCAGTGCTCAACTGGTACTTCTTTTACCAACCCTGAAAGAATGAAAGGCAAAGTCCAGGTGGAATTTGAACTCTGACTGTTAAGACAGACAAAATGCCACTAAACATTTTGCTCAGCATACTAACGATAATATATATATATATATATATATATATATATATATATATATATATATATATATAAGTTCAAAAAAACAATAACAAAAAAACAACAAAGTGAGGACGTGATATGGATAGTATTATTGGACGCTCAGGAAAGGAAAGAGAGAATATATATATATATATATATATATATACATACATACATACATACATACATACATACATACATATATATATATATATATATATATATATATATATATATATATATATATATATATATATATATATATATATATATATATATATATATATATATATGTATGTATATATCATTGAGGGACAGCAAAATCCTATGAAAGTACTGGTTAGTTACCTATACAAAGAATGCTGAACAATTACAGTTAATACTCAACTTCAAGGTAACAATATAAACCGTGGTTTATATATATTTATTTATCATAATAAGATTAGAAAATTGAGAGATAATTTATAAATTATTATTTATTAATTATCGCTCTAATTTCTTATATTATAATATATACATATATATACACACACCCACACACATACATACATACATACACACACATACACACGCACATATATATATGTATATACATATATATATATACGAGGGGTTGCTGAAAAGTTCCTGGTTTGGGGTTAAAGAAAATATAGGCAGATCAGTTAATTATGATTTTATTTAACATATTCCCCTCTTAGATTCACACACTTACTGCAGTTTTCCAAAGCCCTGTAAAAGAACTCAGAAGGTTGGGCCTCTAACCAGGCCTTTCACAATACCCTTAAAGCCAGGAACTTTTCAGCACTCCCTCGCTGAACTACAAAAGTGCAGATGACAGGCAGTTCTGGAGCATACTGTTCTGATTTGAGTAATATTGGAGATTTACAATATGACATCACAACATACAAAAATGATAAAGTAGGAGAAAGAGAGAGAGAGGGAGAGAGAGAGAGGGAGAGAGAGAGAGAGAGAGAGAGAGAGAGAGAGAGAGAGAGAGAGAGAGAGAGAGAGAGAGAGAGAGAGAGAGAGGATAGATAGTCAAGCAGACAGGCAGACAGAATTCAATGTGTTTCGTGATTGTAGAATATTTCTTATGTGTTTTGTTATTGTAGACTATCTGCATTGTCTATTTTCTATTGTGGTCAGTGAAATAACAAGCTCAGATAGATTTAATAAACAAGACGGATCTCATAATGCCAATGTTGGTGTCTCCTAAAACATTGATGTCATAAAATGAATGTTATTAAGATCAGGTGTTTGTGAAGAAAACATGACCATTATTATATCAAAACAGAAATTTTCAAAAGAATAAGCCCTCACCTTTTTTTCCCTTTCTCTCTTTAAATAATACAATAACTAGTGAGCTGTGCATGTAGTCAAAGCTTGCTTCCCGACCAATTGGTTCTGGATTCAGTCCCACTGCATGGCACTTTGAGCAAGTGTCTTCTGTTATAGACTTGGGTTGGCCAAAGCTTTGAGAATGAATTTAGTAAATTTATAAGAAGCCCATTTTATATACATACATACATACACATACATACGTTTATATATGTATATATATAAACATGTATAAATATATATGTGTGTATGTGTGTGTATAAACACACAAGTATATGTATGTGGCTGTGTGGTAAGAAGCGTGCTTCCCAACCACATGGTTCCGAGTTCACTCCCACTACATGGCACCTTGGGCAAGTGTCTTCTACTATAGCCTCAGGCTGACCAAAGCTTTGTGACAAATAGAATAGCATAAGTTTCAAATTTTGGCACAAGGCTAGCAATTTCAGATGAGGGTATAAGTCAATTACATCAACCCCAGTGTTCAACTGGTACTTGTTTTATCGATCACAAAAGGACAAAAGGCCAAGTCAGCCTCAGTGGACAAACAGAATATTAACCCTTTAGCATTCAAACCAGCCATATCAGACCCAAATATTCTACTTGTTTTGTGTGTGAACTGACCAGCTCATGCCTCTCACAACTACCCTGCAATGTCATTCTGAAAGTAAACAAGTATCATCATCAAAATACAAAGTTACAAGACAGTGTATGATTAATTAAAAACAATGTGTATAAATAAGCTATATATTTGACAGACTGATCTGAATACTAAAGGAGTAATGATTGGTTATGTATATGTACACAGGAAAGGAAGATTCACTGGAATGTCTTATTTTCAACATTGCTGGCTTAATATGTTCCCTAAATGTTTTTAATGATGGTATTGAGAAGTGACAGGTGTCACAAAGAAACATTCTTTATCACACAGCCATGTCTGTATCTATTAGGTTGTTCAGAAAATACTCTTTTACTCTTTTACTTGTTTCAGTCAGTGGAGGCGCAATGGCCCATTTGTTAGGGCAGCGGATTCGTGGTTGGAGGATCACGGTTTCGATTCCCAGACCGGGCATTGTGTGTTTATTGAGCAAAAACACCTAAAGCTCCACAAGGCTCCGGCAGGGGATGGTGGCGAACCCTGCTGTACTCTTTCACCACAACTTTCTCTCACTCTTACTTCCTGCTTCTGTTGTGCCTGTAATTCAAAGGGTCAGCCTTGTCACACTGTGTCACACTGAATATCCCCGAGAACTACATTAAAGGTATACGTGTCTGTGGAGTGCTCAGCCACTTGCACGTTAATTTCACGAGCAGGCTGTTCCGTTGATCGGATCAACTGGAACCCTTGACGTCGTAAGCGACGGAGTGTTTCAGTCATTTGACTACAGACATGCTGGAGTACCACTGTTTGTCGAACAAATTGACCCTAGGACTTATTCTTTGTAAGCTTAGTTCTTATTCTATCAGTATCTTTTACTGAACTGCTAAGTTACAAGAATGTAAACACACCAACATCGGTTGTCAAGCGATGGTGGGGGGATGAACACAAACACACAAACACATACATATATACAATGGGTTTCTTTCAGTTTCCATCTACCAAATCCACTCACAAGGCTTTGGTCAGCCCGAGGCTATAGTAGAAGACACTTGCCCAAGGTGTCACACAGTTGGACTGAACCCGGAATCATGTGGTTGGGAAGCAAGCTTCTTACCACACAGCCACTCCTGCTCCTGTCCAACTTTATGGAAAAATTTTTTCAAATTCTATTTAAGATGTTATTTTCATAGTGTTTTAGATGAAATTTTACAAGCTTAATAATTGATGTGTACTCTTTAATAAATTTTTATTGATTTCTTTCAGAATATAATTTTGAAGCTTAAAATTCCTTAATTTCAAATATGAAAAAAAAAAAGAAATGCATTTGCTTTTTTTTGCATGAATTTAAGCTTTCCATAATACTTTAATTTCATTAAATATGTATGTTCAGTAAACAATACATTTTAGAGGAGTTGTCTAATGTAAACCCTACCTGCCTTTTTCTTTGGAGAAAGTTATTTTACAATCCTGAAAAAAATGTTTTAAAATCTTATTTTTTCTCACCAATTTATTTTGCCAACTCTCACACTTTCCAACTTAGCATAGAGAACAAGCAGTAACTTTCCCATTTTTGATGTAGATTACTATCCTGCTAGGAAAATTTTGGTTTACAGTTATGCTTAGTCTTTTGGGGTTAAGGTTAGAGTTTAAGTTTAGGGTTCAGGGTTTAGGGCTAAGTTTTAGGATGAGGACATAAAGATTAAGGTTAGAGTTACATGGAGAAGAGAAATATTCAAAAGAAATTGACAAAAATTGTGATTTTTTAAAACTCACAATTGTAATCTCTCTGGCAAAACCTAAAAAACATAATTTTTTGTTTTCCAAAAAAAATTTTTAATCAAAAAGGTTAGAGAGACGATGTTTATTGCTCAACTCTGTCATGTCCCAATGCATGGCACCTTGGGCAAGTGTCTTCTACTATAAGTTCAGGACAACCAAAGCCTTGTGAGTGTATTTAGTAGATGGAAACTGAAAGAAGCCCATCGTATATATTTATGTATTCATTTTGTACAGTGCTAAAGAAACAATCAGTATCATTACAAACAAATGGCAAGAATTAGTGATCACTGACTGTCCAATGTGCCATTCAAAGGCACCAAGAGACCAAAGAAGAAGAATATATCTATGTGTGTGTATCTTTGCATCTATGTTTGTCCCCCCACTGCTGCTTGACAACTGCTCTTGGTTTGTTTACATCCCTATAATTTGGTGGTTTACCAAAAAGAAACTGATAGGATAAGCACTAAACTTTAAAAAATTCCTGGGGTCAATTTGTTCGACTAAGACTCTTCAAGGCAGTGCTCCAGCATGGCCGCAGTCAAATGACTGGGATAAGTAAAAAGTAAGATAAAAGATTTCATATCTATGTCTTGCAGCCCCTACTGATCATTGCCTCTTCTCCCTACCTTTTTATTTTTCCATATATTAGATGTGAGCAGCAATGCAGATCCCATTGCAGGAACTTGCTCTGCCCCACCTACTCATAATAATCCTCTCATCCCCAAGCATGAAACTGACCCCCACCCCAGGGGTCGTAGTCCTGTAAACTACATGGTGATCTCAATAGTACAAGTGGCATGAATAAAGCACCAGGTCCATTCTGTAAAATGATTGACATTAGGAAGCAGACATTAGAGCTTGATGCAGTACTTGGACATGCCATTTCCTGTCAAACTGTCCAACTCATGCTACCGTCGAATATGGACATTAAATGATGATGTATATACATCAAAAATATATTGACTGAGTTATCATGGTTGGAATGTGATTGTTTCATTTCTTTTTGCTGTGGTTTATTGTAATTTGAGTAATAGTTTACAACCAGTATAACTGTGCTGTCAAAAATAATGTTATTTTACAAGAAATAATCTGACAAAACATACATTCTATATATTTGATATAGACTTGTAAAGTATGAATAATAAAGATTTTATTGAAAATACTTTGAAGGATTAGATCCAAAGAGAACAAGAAATGAAGAGAACTTTTACATAAAACGCTTTAGTATTTTATTGACGTTAAATCAATAAAAACATGTTTATTGTTGATTTTTCTAACTAGTATTTTATTAAATCACAATAAAGAAAAAAAACTGCCATTCATGCATATTGTAAAAGATATTAATATTCATGACTGAAAACAAGGAATGTAGAAAATTCTGTGGAATTTACTACCCACAGTTTAGTTCTTTTTGTTTATTGACGAGTGGTATGGCCAATAAAATCCCTTGAACGTTTTCATTTCCAAAAGCAACACAGCTAACTCATAGCCTTCATCATTAGTTCTACCAATGAAGTATATGGTAAAAAGATTAATGTAAACAATAGAATATATATATGAATAATTTAGTAGGACAGAAAAGATAACATACATATATACATGTGGAGGTGCAATGGCCCAGTGGTTAGGGCAGCGGACTTGCGGTCGGAGGATCGCGGTTTCGATTCCCAGACCGGGCGTTGTGTGTGTTTATTGAGTGAAAACACCTAAAGCTCCACGAGGCTCCGGCAGGGGGTGGTGGCGACCCCTGTTGTACTCTTTAGCCCCAACTTTCTCTCACTCTTACTTCCTGTTTTTTGAGTAATGCTGCGATGGACTGGCATCCCGTCCAGCTGGGGGGAACACATACGCTATATACGCTATAGAAACCAGGAAACTGGGCTCATGAGCCTGGCTAGGCTTTGAAAGGGCGACAAATTACAAAAAAAAATATACATACATACACACATACATATACATACATACATACATACATACATACATACGAAATCAGCTGTCCACTTGACACAAATATGGTTAGAAAAATACAAGAGAAAGAGGATATCTATAGACCATTGATAAGGAGTTTGCAAATCCAGTCCCCAAGATACACTTACAGTTTCATACTCATTATTATTGGAGAAACAGGATTTATGCCAACCCAACGGGAGCAAAGTATGGCTGAGCTTGGGATCTTGGGGGGAGACTGTAGATTTTAATTCATATGTTACAAATGGTCATGATATTTAGGACTATAAAAATATGCATGACCATCTTAAGATTCAAAGGATGATGGCTAAACCAAAATACTTTCCTTCACAACCTTGCTACCAAGTTGGTGGCTGGTCAAAAGTTTACTCTAAATCAAAAACAAATGAACATACATACATACATACATACATACATACATACATACATACATACACACACACACACATATATACATGCATACATACATACATACATACATACATACATACATAATGCATGCATACATACATACATACATACATACATACATACATACATACATAATGTAGATTATGTCATATTTTGTGGAAGACATCACACATGGGATCTGCAGCTGCCCAAAAATGTTATCAAAGTACTATCTTTCTATGTTACATGACAGTGTTACAAAACAATATACAATGTTGTTCAGAAAGAAAGAAAAAAACCTCTCCTGGAATAGATATAAAGAATCCTCCTGTTATTGAATATATACACAAACATCAACACAAGAAATACTGGCAGAACATTCCCATCAAAACATCTGTCAAGTTTAAACATAACAGGCTGGATATTGTTGTTTGGGATCAGACAAGAAAAAGTATGTACTTTCATAGAGGTCAGCTGTCCTACAGAAATGCTTATCTCTTTGAAAATCAAGAAGAAAGAGGATAACTAAGGACAACTGCTTCAAAAGCTCTGTCTTCTGTATCCAGATTATAAAATCATATTTATTCCAATAATAATTGGTGCATTTGGCTTTGTGAAGAAATGGGTTTTCAGAAAAAAATTAATGCTTATTTATTCATATTGCTTTGAATTAATTAAGCATTGTCTTCCGCCTTCAAGATTTTGATTGTGATTGTTTACTTTTAGCATGACATTGTAGGATAGGTGTGAAAGGTCAGATATGGCTGGTTTGAACATAAAACAGAATATTTAGGCCTTCTATGTCTGGTTTAAATGCAAAAGGGTTCAAAAATTAACTCTATTAAGATATGGACGATCAGAAACTCAGACAGTCATGTGATACAAGAAAATTCATTCAGTTTGAATTCAGATCATAAATTGACTGATCAACTTTAAAATTCCTTGACTGTGGCTCTCATATTTAGAGCCTAATACTCTCAGACGATTGACTGGCATATGCCTTATTAACTTTCAGCTCTCATTCTTGCTCTTTGCTTCTTCTCATTACTGTAAGATTACAAGAGGCCTCAAAAATTTGATATCCAGAGACTTGAACATCTGCTGCAGAAACTTGTACCGAATTTATCTTGCTACATGGAAAGTAAACTTCCAAATATATGATATGCACTTATTGTTGTTTTATTAACAGCATTCAGCAGTACAAATAAAAACTGTATCAAACAGTAAATCATAAAACTTTCATTATTCAATTTTGCATCTCAATTCTCTTTTAGTATTGCAGCATGAAATCATACAGTAAAACTATTAAGTTTTATGAATTCTCCACGTTGACTACCTTTCTGGAATATTGAACTTTTTATGTCCCTCAATATAATGGTTTGTATATAAATGCAGTTTTTCTTCCTTATAGAAATAAAATAATGTTACAGAAAATTTTCTTAAGTTTTCTAATGAAGATGACTGGTTGCTATTTTTAGCACTCTTTGTTTGCCTTTCCAGACCTCACTGAAGTAATAAGAGAAAGCCTTAAAAATATGGTATTACTAAAATTTTGTACCAACCTTCAAAATTGATGACTTTACCTTAAATCAATTTAAATTTCTTTTAAATTAATCACCAAGGAATAAAAGAATATATTTTGGGCTGATTCCACAAAGGAATAGTACATGCATCTTGTAGAATTATCAGAGGCTCTTTGTATAGTATTTCAGTGAGCAATTAGCAGAGAGTGTAATATAATTGAAATAAATTAGTTTTAGAGCAATAATACAGTTAATCCACACTACTCCCTGAAGGGCATAGGGCTGTGACCACTTCATGCTTGTGAACATGATCTTGGGTTACCTCCTTCATTTCAGACCAAGAAAGACCAATTGCTTTCATTTCATCCTCCACACATCGCTTCCCAAGTTTTCTTAAGTTGTCCAACTTTCCTCTTTCTTTCAGTCTAACAATTGTCTTGCAATGCTGCTTGGAGGTCTCCTTAGAGTGTAACTGATCCAACCCCATTTCCTTTTCAGAATTTCTTGATTGATGGTAGTTTGGTTTCTTCCATCCCACATACTTCTGTTGGAAATTTTTTCCAGCCTCTAGATCTTGAAAATGTAGTACAGACATTTGTTGACGAAGGTCTGCAGATTATTCCTCATGCTTTTGGTGACCTTCCTCATTTTTGACCCATAAAAGAGCAATAATATACAGATATATAATTGTAGTAAAAGGGGAAACACACTTTAAAGTAAAATGATGGAAAAGATTATATATTTATTTCAATAAAAAAAAAGCTTGATTTTATTTTTGATTCTCTCTCTCTCTCTCTCTCTCTCTCTCTCTCTCTCTCTCTCTCTCTCTCTCTCTCTCTCTCTCTCTCTCTCTCTCTCTCTCTCTCTCTCTCTCTCTCTCTCCCTCCCTCTTTCTCGTTTAGCTGATCACACATACAAGAACATATATAATATATATTTAGAGGGGCTCACATTTTTGAAGAACATTTGCTGAAAGTCATTGAAAATGAAAGTAGAATATAGGAATTTCAAAACCCTTTACAAACTCCACATATTTGCCAATCACTTTACAGATTGTACTAGGAGTATTTTATGATAGCAGCACTGGAGAAAATGACTTGTGCAGCAGTCTGTAGTGGATAATAGAATAAGATAAAGTGTATGTGATGGGTGGCGACAGAAGTCTCCCTGAGATGGGGGAGACTGCGATTGCTGGTAATAAAGAGGTGGTGGTGGTGGTGACGACCACCACTATGATGATAATGATGGTGATGATGATGGTGATGATGATGACAATGATGACAACAATGACAATGACAATGATGACAACGATGATGGGCTATGATAAAACACTGATGATGACAATTGCAGAAACAGCAACACAGGAGAGAATCCATACTTTCCATCAGCAGTCCTAAAGTGCTGACATGTTCAGCAATTGCTGACTGAATTGAAAAACCATTTGCTGATTATCATTGCCACAGTTTAAAACTACCATGTTATCTTCTTTTAGGTTCACTTCGATGCCATTATCTCACTTCTCACGCGTGACCCTCAAATAAAACATTGACACAAAAACACCTAAAGCAGCAGCAGCAGCAGAAGCAGTGCATGAAGTGGCAGAAGTGGAAGCAGCAGTGGAAGAGGCTGCAGCAGCAGAAGCTCCAGCAATGGCATGAGCAGCAGAAGCAGTGGGAGCAGTGGGAGCAGCAGCAGCAGCAGCAGCAGCAGTGGAAGCAGCGGGAAGAACAGAAGTAGTGGCAGCAGTGGAAGCAGCAGCAGCAGCGACAGCATCAACATTATCATGGTCATCATTGATTTAATGTTCGCTTTTCCAAGCTTGTGTGGGTTGAACCGAGCTGATTTTCTACAGCTGGATGCTCTTCCTGTTAGCAACCCTTACTTGTTTACATGCATACATGCATACATGCAAGCATGCATATATAAATACATACGTGCATGTATACATACATACACACATACATGATGGTCGTTCACTCATGACCGAGGAAGACCATTGCTGACCTTAAAGAACATTGTGCACTCTAGGACATTTGCAGCTCTGTTGGTGGCTAATGAGCCCTGCTCTTGACAAGCATACACAACTGCAAACACTGAAAGCCAAGCTTTCCACATTCACTACACTAGCAATGCACTTTTGAGCAGCATGCTTAAATTCTTCATGCAGAATACATGCTCTCTCAAAGGTGTCAACCCCCTCCTTAATCTGCTTCCTCCATCTGTAGTGATGACAGGCATTGCTCTCCCAGTCAGCCTCCTGCATATCACAGGCTTTCAATGAGGACTTGACACAGTCCTTAAATCGCAGCCTTGGTTTCTGCTGGGGTGTCTTTCCACTAGCAAGTTCCCCATATAGCATATATATATGCACACACATGCATGCATACATACATACACACATGCATACATACATGCATACATACATACATACATATGTACGTACATAGATACATACGTACCTACATACCTATGTACATGCATGCACACATGCATACATACGTACATACATACATACATACATACATAGCAGTTTTTTTTCAGTTTCCATCTACTAAATCCACTCACAAAGTTTTGGTAAACTTGGTGCTATGGTAGAAGACACTTGCACAAAATTCCACACATTTGGACCGAACTCAAAACCAAGCATTTGAGTAGTAAGCTTGTTAACAACACAGCCACACCTATACCTATGATCTCACAGAGAAAATATATCTAAACTCCTTCTACAACAGGCTGTATACGTCTTAATAATCCTTTCTACTCGAAGCACAAGGCGTCAAATTTGGGGGAAGGATCTAAGTTTAATTACATCGACCTCAGTGTGTAACTGGTACTTATTTAATCGATTCCAAAAAGATGAAAGCCAAAGTCGACCTTGGTGGAATTTGAACTCAGAATGTAGTGGCAGACAAAATACCGCGAAGCATTTCACCCAGTGTGCTAATGATTCTGCCAGCTCTCTGTCTTGTATATGTCTTAATAATGCTGCATATATCCAAGTAGTTAATATATTTTCGACCTGTACACACAAGATTTGTAAAAGCACATGTTATTTAACCACTTTGAATTCAAGTACAACAAATATTTAAATAAGTTTACATGTCTGGTTGAATAAGTGAAATTATTATTTTATTGTTCCAATATCTGTGAATTGTTGATTTTCTACTCTGTTCGGTTTAATAGATAAGATACAACCTATATTATACCAATAATGGTGGTTGCTGAAGCAGTGATGATAAGGATATTTGACCATTATTACATCAAAATAGAATCCTTTCAAAGAAAAAGTAAACCACCAGCCTGTTTCCATTTAAAGAAATCATATTTCTCTATTTAAAAGATATATCAAATTTAATAAAGAACTCAGGTTTCATGGCTGATTAGTGGAATGTTTCCCTACCTCAAATGTCTTGGACAAAATATTTTTTAAATTGTGCCCAATTTATATAATAATTTATATAATAATTCATATAATAATTTCTGGCACTTGTGCCTGCAGCATGTGTAAGGACTTTCGAGCGAGATCGTTGCCAGTGCCCCTGGACTGGCTCTTGTGCGGGTGGCACATAAAATACACCATTTTGAGTGTGGCCATTGCCAGTACCGCCTGACTGGCCTTCGTGCCGGTGGCACGTAAAAGCACTCACTACACTCTATGAGTGGTTGGCGTTAGGAAGGGCATCCAGCTGTAGAAACTCTGCCAAATCAGATTGGAACTTGGTGTAGCCATCTGGTTTCACCAGTCCTCAGTCAAATCGTCCAACCCATGCTAGCATGGAAAGCGGACGTTAAACGACGACGATGATGATGATGATGATGATGACAGTAAGCGAATTTGCACAAATTTTCAAATTTAAAGGGTATTAAGAAGATATGAGGAATGGTGAGGTGGAGGTGTTATCAAACACCATTCATGTGGCATATTTTATAAATATGCCTATTCAAGTATCATAATGGCGTGTATCTATTAGTAACTCGTTTGGTTTTGTATTTAAATTGATATTTATCTCTCACTCGATGGAATACTTGTTTATTGATTCAACCTCTGATGGATCTTTAAACTCTGTGTGTGCATGTGTGTGTGTGTGTGTGTGTGTGTGTGTGTGTGTGTGTGTGTGTGTGTATAAGACTCCTTTTGTCCAAGGTGCAATACTGTGAGTGAACCTGAATGGATGTAATTGGGAAGCCACATCTGTATATGTATATAAATGTGTGTGTGTGTGTGTACGTGTGTGTGTGTGTGTGCGCGTGCATGCGTGTGTGTGTCTTTGTGTCTGCTTTTGTGCCTCCACAGTTGCTTGGCAACTGATATTGGTGTTTACATCTCTATAACTTAGCAGTTTGGCAAAGAAAACCTATAGAATAAGTGCTAGGTTTACAAAGAATAAGTCCTGGGTTTGATTTCCTCAACTAAAAAAACCCTTTAAGGCGGTGCTCCAGCATGGCCACAGACAAATGACTGAAACAAGTAAAAGAAGAAAAAGAACCGGAGTGTTATACTAGAAATAAACAGATACAGATAAAAGTATAAACCATGTTAAGGACTTGACTCATCAGTAGCTTACTTAAAATTCATATCTTATTTTGTTTAACATTGAAGAAAAGGATATCTTTATGCTGTTTGTTGACTTATGGCGATTTTTCTTTATGTGGACAAGTTTCAATAAGTTTTAATTTGGAATTCTAAATTAGGTATTTTTTAAAAAATTGTTATTCATTTATTATGCAAAATATGCTGATATTTGATTTAATTATTTATTTTCTATGAGGTAAATTATTCAATATTTTTCAGCATCTGGAGGTTAAATTGCAGAAAGGAAAGTGAAACAGCCAGAGGTTAAATAAAGGAAATTATCCAATAGTCAAAAGTTGAACATGAGAATTGATTTAATTTCTTCCAATGACCGAAGGAGAAATTTGACAACACATTTTAACAGCCAGAGGTTAAATAACAGAAAATTGGGTTACTCATGGCTAAAGCACATAAGTGAATCTTACCAACAAGTTCACAGATCGATTCAACCTTTCCCTCTTAGAAATTTCCTCAGAGTTAATCTCCTCCAGTATTCTGTGCATTAGCTTTCATTGTCTCAGTTTGAATTTTTATTCAACAAGGGAATTATTTGCAGCACCAGTGAATATCTCATTCCCTTTTTCCTATAGGAGAGACATCAAATTCTCAAGGTGGTGCTCCAGTATGGTTGCAGTCAAATAACTGAAACAAGTAAATGGTTTAACATTTTTATTTTATACCATTTATTTGTTTCAGTTATTGGATAAGATTGAACCAGTCCACCATGCAATCATTGAAAATATCAAGGTTCAAAAGTGTATTAGTCTTTGCATACTTGTTCCACCACCATGTGATTTGCAGTGCTTCCTTTCACAAGAAGTCTTTGGTTTTGTAACCATGAAATAATATAACGCCTTTGGTTCAGAGAGAGAGAGAGAGAGAGAAAAAGAGAGAGAGAGAGGGGGGGGGGAGAGGGGGGGGAGAGAGAGAGAGAGAGAGAGAGAAAGAAAGAGAGAGAGAGAGAGAGAGAGAGAGAGAGAGAGAGAGAGAGAGCTGGTCTTCAAGAATTGTTGTGAAGTAACTGTAGCAATTCAGATTCTCCTTGGCTGATCTTGTCAGAAAATACCTTGAGGCCAATTCTTCAGAGAAAATGTTTGAGTTCTTGGCAGCTGAAAGTTAAATAATAGAATTGTGTTGTTTCTGCAATTTTGGTGGAAAGGTTGAAATCTGTTCATAGACATTCAAAAGAATGATTTTATTTTCAAAAATAAATATACAGATAGATAAATAAATAAATAGATAGATAAATAAATAAATAAAAATAAATCAGTTTGAAGGATAATCAGACTACTGTTGATAACTGCAACAGAATATTTTTTGGCTATTTTACCCCCAGCAAAGAGATAAATCTGAATAATTTTCCTTATATTACTCTATAAATAAGCTTCAATTGAATATTATCTTTAAAACTGAATATTATTCATTTGATATCAAAAAATGAAATTCCATAAAATTCACTGGCAAGGGACACAGAAATCAACTTGCAGTGAGATTCAACAACTTATTTGGTGAGAGATTTAGCCGGGAGAAATTTTCTGTTATTTTAATCTCCAGCCATAGAAAAATATCGAATAATTAACCTCATAAATATAAAAAAGTACATGAAGATAGAAAAATAGTTTTGTATTTTACCTTGAAAAATGTTAAAATAAATTTTTTTAACAGGGATATTTTTGTATTTTGCATTATAGTTACAGTACTGTCTTGAAGTTTAGAAGCTCACTTTGCAACCATTTGATTTTTCCTGGATTGAATCCTTTGTGCAGCATTTTGGTCAAGTGACTTTGTGTCTTCTGCTGTAGCTTCAGGTTGACTAATACCTTGTTAGTGAAATTTAGTAGATAGAAACTGAGCAGAAGCCAACAAGTTATATATATATATATATATATAAAATATATAGTTTTAGGGAAAATAACCAATTTTCAAGAACTCATCGATGAAAATCCACTATCACATATAGAAAAATTAATAATTAAAAGCACAATAAATGAGTATAATATAAAGTAAAGTAAATATCATAAGATAAATATAATAAAAAGATTACACGTGTTTCATAACCAATTTTCAAATAGAAAAGAAATTTAAATCGATTAAAATCAATTGAAATTATCGAAAATAAGTTCTATTCAAAAATATAGCTACTCGTCAGATCGTAAGTAGAACAATAATTAGATATATATCTCAACCAACAATAAGTACCAAATGAATTAATATGAAATACTTATTATATAAAGATAGAAAAATTATTTTAAAAATATCATAATATCAAAATAATAACCATTCAAAAATCATCCCTTCATCCATTATAATAACATGTATATTATATACAAAAAACATCTTACATAAATTATCATTGTTTTAAATTATCATTGTTTTAAATACAAGTTGAACGAAGTTTAAGTTTAAAATAATAATGAAGATAAAATTAGTACATATTTAACCGGTGTAATAGTTAAAGCTATACTATTTAAAGCTAAATAGTTTCATAATTTTTTCATTCATATTTTTCATTCATATTTTTTATTATTACGTTTGTAGAAATAAATAATCTTGTATTTTTCTATTATTCAATTGATCTTTAATTAAAATTAAATAAACGTCTTTAGCTTTAAATAGTATAGCTTTAACTATTACACCGGTTAAATATGTACTAATTTTATCTTCATTATTATTTTAAACTTAAACTTCGTTCAACTTGTATTTAAAACAATGATAATTTATGTAAGATGTTTTTTGTATATAATATACATGTTATTATAATGGATGAAGGGATGATTATTGAATGGTTATTATTTTGATATTATGATATTTTTTAAATAATTTTTCTATCTTTATATAATAAGTATTTCATATTAATTCATTTGGTACTTATTGTTGGTTGAGATATATATCTAATTATTGTTCTACTTACGATCTGACGAGTAGCTATATTTTTGAATAGAACTTATTTTCGATAATTTCAATTGATTTTAATCGATTTAAATTTCTTTTCCATTTGAAAATTGGTTATGAAACACGTGTAATCTTTTTATTATATTTATCTTATGATATTTACTTTACTTTATATTATACTCATTTATTGTGCTTTTAATTATTAATTTTTCTATATGTGATAGTGGATTTTCATCGATGAGTTCTTGAAAATTGGTTATTTTCCCTAAAACTATATATTTTATATATACTTTATCTATAAGGCTCAATTTAATTTTAATTTTTTATAAATTGATTTTAATTGAGTTTTTTACCTGTAATTTTGGATTTTGTCCCTAATATTATTATATATATATATATATATATATATATATATATATATATATATATATATATATATATATATATATAAATGTACTTTAATCCCCTGAGATTGCAGATAATATTTCTGAATCTCTTTGATTCTTTAGATGTGCTGGCCTCCTGATAATTAATCGATATTAATTAATATATGATTAATTACCAGATTTTATAATAATATTTTACCCATTACCCATGTTCTCATACTGAATATATACGACGCAGTAAATATTTTCTGCAGATATATTCCTGGAATTAGCGCGCCAAAACGAAGACTTTTGAATTTTACCATTAAGCTGTAATTAGCAGAACCATATGCACGCACACCCATGGCGGTGGGCAACTCTGTATACGATTCTGATGATTGCGGTTACATTACAAATCAGGCTGAAGAGGAATAGACAAATGGTAAGAATTTGTTAAATCCGAAACCGGTTCTTGTTTAAGAATGCTTTTTTAGGTGATTTTAAATGTCTTGCCCGCTCATGTTTTGGTATGCTGCTATATTTCATGTTGAGAACAATTTAGGTCTTAATAGACACAAGATGTGATCTATTTCTAGCGCATTAATTGTCCACGTTAGTGGTCGACGTTATTTTTTTTTAAATGTACCTTAATCCCCTGAGATTACAGATAATATTTCTGAATCTCTTTGATTCTTTAGATGTGCTGGCCTCCTGATAATTAATCGATATTAATTAATATATGATTAATTACCAGATTTTATAATTATATATATATATATATATATATATATATATATATATATATATATATATATTGGGTTGTCTGGAAAGTTCGTGCCGATTTATAGTAGCTTACCTTTCGACTTATTTTAGAACATCGCTGAGTCCATAAAATAGAATCTGACTACACCTCCATTTAGAGCACAGTTTAAGCTATCTTTTCTTGGAAGAAGGTTTATGTTCCTATAACCTGTGTTAATTCTGTAACCCTTTAAAATGGAAGATAAGAAAGTTCATTTTCAGCACTTGATGCTTTTCTTTTTCCATAAAGGGAAAAATGCCTCATAAGCAGCCGAAGAAATAGACGCAGTTTATGGTGATGTTTTTTTATCCGAAAGAACTGCACAAAAGTGGTTCACAAGGTTCCGAGCTGGAGATTGTAGCCTTATTGATAAAGAGCAATCAGGCAGACCATCCACTACAGATGATGACCAAATCAAGTCATTAATTGAGAATAACCCACATTGCACAACCTGAGAATTGGCAGAAAGCCTCAACCTATCAAAATCCGTTTTTCATAAGCACCTGGTAAAGCTTGGGTACACAAATCTCTACGATGTTTGGGTAACACATGAGTTGAGTGAAAAGAACCTTTTCTATCACATTTCCATCTGTGATTCGCTTTATAAACAGAATGAAAACACACCTTTTTCAGAGCAAATTGTGACAGGTGATGAGAAATGGATTATCTGCCGAAATGTTCAGAGAAAGCGATCCTGGAGTAAGCAACATGAGCCCCCCTTAGCCACGCCAAAATCGGGTCTTCATCCTAAAAAAGTCTTGCTTTGTGTCTGGTGGGATTGGAAAGGAATTCTGTTCTATGAGCTTCTCCCAAGTAACCAGACAATTAATTCTGAGAAATACAGCACACAACTGGACGAGTTAAAAGCAGTAATTCAAGAGAAATGTCCAGAATTGGCCAACAGGAAGGGTGTTGTTTTCCAACATGATAATGCAAGGCCGCACATTTCTTTGGGAACCAGACAAAAATTGCTGCAGCTTGGCTGGGATGTGTTACCCCACCCTCCATATTCACCGGATATTGCTTCTTCGGATTTCTACTTATTCAGGTCACTGCAGAATAGTCTTAATGGTAAAAACTTCAATTCCTTACATGACGTAAAAAGATACCTTGATGAATTCCTTGCCATGAAACCACCTCAGTTCTGTGAAGAGGGTATTTTCAAGTTAAAGGAAAGATGGAGATGCATTGTACAACAAAATGGTTCATATTTGGCTGATTAAAAATGTAATGGCAAGTATTTATTGACCTTTTTCATTCCTTTAAAAATCGGCACGAACTTTCCAGACAACCCAATATATATACATACATACACACACACACACACACACACACACACACGCACACACACACACGCCTACATATATACATATATATATATATATATATATATGTTTGAAAGTATGCATGTATGTATGTACGTATGCATGTATGTATGTATGTATATGTGTGTGTATGTGTGTGTGTATATGAGATGACCAGTAATCACTTGAGATCACAGGCTATTCATTAGGGTGTCCTTCTCCTAGAAGAATGCTGTGACAACAGCTATGAGTCTCTTATTCCCAGTGGTTTTACTGCATGCCCTGACACCATCCTGTGATACATCCAAGGATACATCTTTGTCCGCATGCTCAGGTGGATTGTCATCACATACGCTAGTTAACCCATAGCTGGGACCCTAACAGGAGCTGCTACACCGGATCAGAATAAAACTGGGAACAATAATAGCTAAATAGTAATTCCACACTCCTTAAAACCCTGGAACTTTTGAACTAGAGCCCCACTCCAAGATGAAGTTTAAAGCCATACTCTGGATATACATATATACATACATGCATGCATTCATGCATACATGTATTCACACATATTTATGAACAGTAATTCTACATGGTAGTGAAATGTGGGCCCTGAATGCAGAAGACATGTGAAGACTAAAGAGGAATGAGGCTAGTATTCTCTGCTGGATGTGTAATGTAAGTGTACATGTGCAACAGAGTGTTAATGCATTGAGAGAGAAGTTAGGCATAAGAGGAATTAGATGCAGAGTGCAAGAGAGAAGTCTGCACTGGTTTGGTCATGTGATGCAGATGGATGCTGACACCACCATAAAGAAGTGCCAATCTTTCAAAGTGGACAGAACTCATGAAAGACAGAGACCTAAGGAAATATGGGACAAAGTACTGAAAGTCAAACTTAGGATGCTGAATTTTTCAGACATGATGACAAAGGTCTGAGATACCTGGCACCTTGCTGTATTCAAGAAGACCTATCCTTCACAGTAGAAGCGATAAGGCCATGCCCCTGGTGAAGAGGAGTGACTTGCAAGAGTCCTGTACCAGTACTATGTAAAAGGTATTTGTACCAGCACCACATAAAAGCACTCATGTTGGTACCATGTTAAAAGCACCCAGCACACATTGTAAAGTGGTTGGTGTTAGGAAGAGCATCCAGTCATAGAAACCAAGCCAAATCAGACTGGAACCTAGTGCAGCTCTCCAGCTTGTCAGCTCTGGTGAAATTGTCCAACCCATGCCAGCATGGAAAATGGACATTAAATGATGATGATGATGGTGATGATATGTACATACATCCATACATATGAAGCATAATGTCATAGCTCAAACATTATACAATGTAATCTGCAGAAAGAACAGTCAAAAAGATAAAAGTATAGACAGTTACGGTGATACAGAGTGTATAGTCATAATGTAAAAGAATACTGGTGGAATATTCCAGAGAAAGCCAAGGTAAATTGTATGCCTAACAGACCAGACATAATGGTCTGGAATGGAGTAATGGATGTTTGCTCAGGAGTGGTGATCAGTTGCGCAGGAGATAACATTGTACTAAAGGAAAGTGAGAAAGGAAATGGCTATGCTAATCTAATGAGATATCTGTAGATTTTCCAATCAGATTATAACTCTAGAATTATACATGTAATTGTTATGGTGTTTGGATAGTTAAAGATGTATAACTAACTGTCTTAACACTTATCTTGAGAAACTGGGCATCACAAAATAAGAAAGGACACAACTAATTAGGAAATTACCATTACAAACCAGTAAATAGAACAGTGTAAATATATAACCAACACCATAAGTTTAGTATTATAATATGTGCATATATATATATATGACTCCAATACCCTTCATAACCTTTATATATATATATGTATATATACAGTGAATAGACATACAAACATATGTATATGTATGTACACATATGTAAGTCAAAACATACAGATTTATTCAAGCAATGATATCCATCCATGCTTGTACACATATGTACATGAGCATACAGATATGTGCATGCAAATATGCACATGCATTCATAGATAATGTATAACAAGGCACAAAAATTCTTCAAGACTATATAACGAATTACAAATATTTTTATTCTCTTGACTCTATGAAGCTTATATAAAGCTAACATGAAAAGAAGTTTCTTTACATTTCTGACAACAGAAGTATAGAAATAGCTCACACTTTCTCTCCTCTTCGTTCCTCCGCCCAACCACCACCACCCATCTACCATTGCATTTAATCAAATATTGCATCATATCATTGATATGACCCATGAAGGTATTTATTATTCCATGCCTAAAGATAAGGAAATATTTTCTTTGAAATCTGTTCACTAGATTATAACAATTCGTATGAGCCTGATGCTATTTCTTGCTGCATCTAGTCTATATTGATCCATTGTACATTTTGACCAATGCAGCCCTCTCTTTCCTTCTCTTTTTCTTCCTTTCTTTCTGTCTTCCTTCCTTCCTTCCTTTCTCTCTTTCTTTCCTTCTTTTTCCCCCCCTTCCTTTCGTTGTATTAAGCTAGCTTCCTCACCATCTCTTCAGTACAATTAGTGATAATGCATTTATTTTTGCAGATTGTGCCTCCGTCCCAACTCTCACTACCCATATGTCTCCCACCCCATCAGTCACCATAACCAAACATAAACCAACACAAGCCATTAAGAGAGTCTCTAAATGGTCACTCAACTTGCTAGTAATAGCAGCTAAATCTCCCTCAAATGACTCTGTATTATCTACTTTTAAAAGGGACACACCAGGTGATGTAGTCCAGGGTGCACCATACCTAGAATAATGTAAAGATAAGATAATCATGGTTCAGTGTTTCTGAGCATAAGTCTGTTCAACCCTGGTCAACTTAGGGTTAAGCAACAACAACAACAACTTAGACAATGACCAAAATATTAGGTGCCTCAATTTTCATCCTGTTTATTTGTTTGATTGTTTATTTCATTGTCTGCTTCTAATATTTCTGAAACTACTGAAGTTGAAAATCTTAATTATTATTTTATAAGTGATTATTAAATGCAATGTTTTAACATGTATATTTTTTAAAAGAATTTTGCTCACCAAATTATACTTTATACATTTATTTGTATATTTGAATGGCATTTGGAAGAGCATCCAGCCATAGAAACCATGCCAAAGCGGGCACTGGAGCACAATGCAATTCTCAGATTTGTCAGATCCTGTCAAACCATTTAACCCATGCCAGCACAGAAGATATGCATTAACACTTTTGCATTCAGACTTCTCTGTTAAACGTAATGCTAATTTATTCACATTATTTTGAATTAATGATGCATTATCTTGTAGCTTTGACATTTTGATGATGTGATTGTTTATTCTTAAACTGACACTGTAGAGTAGGTGTGAGAGGCCTGATATGGCCAGTGTGAACTGCTTCAATAAATATACACTGCACTGAGAATGAGGGAATGTAGCATGGAAGGTTACCTCTTAGAAACAGATTTAGTCATATACCATTAATGATTTCATAGTCAGCACTTACAATACGCTCTCCAATTGTCAGTACAGCATAATCAGAAGATTAAAGTGTGATGCGTTTACTTATAGTAATAGCCCTTAATATAATTAATATATATATATATAATCACACACAGACATACTGACCATCTTCACACTCTCCTGTCCCAGAAAACCACTTTCTCTCTCTCTTTCTACTTCCAGTTACTTCAGCGATGTAACTACACATGTGCTGTTGGTGATTTCTTTTCCTTATTTGGACTTTTCCATTTCTCATTTTCAACAAAGATCTATGCTCAAAACATCAAACACTCTCCCTTCACCGAGCATCTAGCTAATACATTTCTTATGCACATCCTCATGTTGTCTGTTTTTATTCATTTATTTGAATTGACTCTGTGTGTGTGTGTGTGTGTGTGTGTGTGTGTGTGTGTGTGTGTGTCTGTGTGTGTGTGTATGTGTGTATGTGTGTATGTGTGTTAATCCAATCTTATATTCATACAGTATATAGAGGACTACTTTATCTAATGTGTTCAGCATTTTTTAAGTCCATCATAGAATATGAGTTGAAAGAAATGTAGTTGTTATTTCTAGCAGGTTGAATGACCACATAAAGGCTTCTTCATTGATTCACCATACATTCAAATATTGGTTGTATATGTAGAGAAACATTTGCTTTGTTTGTTTAACTGTTTTTGTTAATAATGAGTCAAACATATCTGATGGCCATATGAAATGATAATGAGTGTACACCAAACATGGCTGTTGTTTGCTAGATTATAATTTTTCAGACTATTAATCTTGTCTTTAGAGATGAAAGAGTTTTCAATATTTACACTGTTCCATCAGCTTGATCTCTGATTGTTGTCAGATATGTTATTCCTGTGAGAATGGATTCACAGTGACAGTTTAACATCCAACTCATTGCAGCCAACTTACTGCAGGGGTCAGAATATTTATAATTTTAAATGTTTTTAGAAATAGTAATAAATATAGCAAATAGCTATCTGCAATAGAAGCGGTATTAGATCAAAATAGATATCTGCGTATCATATTTGATGCAAACACATCATTGAAAGACAAATTTATTGTTATATTTGTCCAGAGATAATAAGGGGTAAATTCTACAGCAAATTTGCCTTTCAGTGATATATTTACTTTTTATATATGATACAGAGGTGGTTATTGTAATCTAATACTGCTTCTGTTGCTCATAATGGATACTCACACACACATGCACACACACACACACACACACGTATTTGTATGTATGTGTGTGTGTGTGTGTGTGTGTGTGTGTGTGTGTGTGTGTGTGTGTGTTAGTGTGTGTATTTCATAATAATACTCAGAAGTTAAAACATTAAAATAAGACATATGCTAATACTTTAAAAGAGGAGACAAAACTACTTGATAAATGCCAATATTTAATTTTAAAAAATAATACTGATAAAAAAAGATACTTAATTTTTCTAACTTTTATAATTACATTGTACAATAAATTTCAGGGTCAAGAAAAAACATAGTTCTTATGTACATTTTATTATGAAGTTGATTGTGCGAAATTCGAATTTTATAACAAAAATTTCCCATCACATCACATTTTCTTATAAATTATCGACCTAGTAACTATGCAATTTATACCAATTTCCACGATGCCATAAATTTATTTTGCTCCCAAAGTCAGATTAAGTATGTCCATTGTAATTAACTCATAAATATATAATGAACTGACATGTTTATTAGCATTATATAATGTATTAACCTACATTTTAGTATTTACTTCTTCATTTATAAGATGTCTAGGGTGTGTTATGCTTCAGGTTCCAGCAGAAGTCAGCCAGCATGGCTGGGCTCCATTTTCCTTTATACCTGTTTTCCATTGATGCTATATCTTGATGGAACCTCTCCATGTTCATCACTCACATCTGCATTCTCTGGGAAGGACAGATTAGAATGAAGAAAGTGTATCTTCAGTGACATGTTGCATCTGAGATCTTGGTAGCACTTGATTAGGATTTCCACTATACTCTCTCGCCAGGCCACTTGGTGCTTTCCCAGAAGTCCTTTGCATACATCTTTGAATGCATGCCAGGCTGCTAGCTCAGTTTCATCCATTGTCACCTCGAAGTCCTCATCAGCTATAAGTTGACTAATCTGAGGACCTGCAAATATGCCCTCTTTAATCTTGGCATCACTTATTTTAGGGAAGATCACCTTGAGGTACTAGAAACATGGCTTGTTGTGTCGCAGTGCTTTGGTAAATTGCTTCATTAGGCCTAGTTTTATATATAGTGGTGGCAAAATGATTTTCTCCTTCTTAAGTAGTGGCTCGTGATTTACATTATAGCATCCAGGCACCATAGTTTCCTCAGGTGGCCATTCTGAGTGTACATAATGTACTGATCTGGGCCTACTGTCCCACTTGAAAAGGAAGCACATAAACTTGGTCTATCCAGTTTATAACCCATTAAGTAGGGCTACTACTTTCAAGTCTGCACAAATTAGACACACACCAATGCACACACACACACACACACACAGATATATATATGACAGACTTCTTTTAGTTTCCATCTACCAAATCCACTCACAAAATTTTGGTCATCCCGAGGTTATAGTAGAAGACACTTGCCCAAGTTGCTATGCAGTAAGACGGAATCCAGTAGTATGTGGCTGGGAAGCAAGCTTCTTACCACACAGCCATGGCACAAGACCAGCAATTTCGAGGGAGAAGTTAAGTCAAGTGCATAAACCCCAGAGCTCAACTGGTACTTATTTTATCAACCTCAAAAGGGATGAAAAGTAAAGTCAACCTCAGCAGAATTTGAACTCAGAACATAAAAGTGGGCAAAATGCTGAATGGCATTTTGTCCTTCTTTATTGCCCACAAGGGGCTAAACATAGAGGAGATGAAGAAGGACAGACAAAGGGATTAAGTCGATTACATCTACCCCAGTGCATAACTGGTACTTAATTTATCAACCCCGAAAGGATGAAAGGCAAAGTTGACCTCGGCGGAATTTGAACTTAGAACATAAAGACAGACCAAATACCACTAAGCATTTTGCCTGGCGTGCTAATGTTTCTTATTTCTTTATTGCCCACAAGGAGCTAAACATAGAGGGGCCAAACAAGGACAGACAATAGGATTAAGTCGATCACATCGACCCCAGTGTGTAACTGGTACTTAATTTATCGACCCCGAAAGGATGAAAGGCAAAGTCGACCTTGGCAGAATTTGAACTCAGAACGTAACGGCAGACGAAATGCCGCTAAGAATTTCGCCCGGCGTGCTAACGTTTCTGCCAGCTTACCACCTTATATGTATGTGTATTGATTGCTCATTTGTGTGTAAGCACGAGTGTGTGTGTGTGTGTGTGTGTGTGTGTGTGTGTGTGTGTGTGTGTGTGTGTAAGTAGTTATTAAATATTTATCTGTGTTTGTACTACTATGTATAAGTTCCAAGTTCAATATTTCCTTACACCGACTGTGTTTTTCTATCCTTCAAAGATTGATAAAACAACAAACCAAACATATATTAGGAGATTGGTTCCCTTCACTAAACCAGAAGTGAGAAACCTACAATCTTTTGAAAGAAGCATGTTAAAGGAAAATCATTATACTGCAATATATTTTTCCTGATTTAATTTTAATTAAAAGCCTATCTTTTCAGCTACTTGCTAATTATAGAAACACCCTTTTATATTTCTTCATTATGCATTTGTAATTTTTTAAAATAATTATAATAATGTTTAAAGCATAGAAAATTGAATAAAATCTTCAAAAAATAAAAACACATTTTGGTGGGAGTGCTTATTTGAAAAACTCTGCTTTTTCTATGTTTACATTTTGTTAGCAATTTTATGAATAATTGCATTTTATAAAATGATAGGTTTAGCATTATTAAAAAATTTATTTTGAAAAGTAGCCTTGTCATATAGCAATAAACATCAATGTGGCTTTCAAAAAGGTTACTTGGCCATGGAAATACCTTACTTATTCCATATACATATAAATAGATTTATATATATAAGATAAACTTACTTGGAAATTGATGCGTGGCGTTCAATTATATAATAATATAAATAATATATATTTATATACATATATATATATATATATATATATATATATATATATATATATATATATATATATATATACATATGCATATATGCATACATATATGTACATACATATATATGTATATGTATATATGCATATATGGGTACAGGATGTCACAAAACGTAAACATGAAATACGAAAACAACTTTTGGTATGCAAACAACGAGAGAAGCAAATGGAAAACAAGACAAGTAACATAAAAAATTACCCTTGCATATATTTATGTGTGTGTCTTTGTGTCTGTGTTTGTCCCCACCACCATTGCTTGACAACCGATGTTGGTGTGTTTACGTCCCCTTAACATAGCAGTTCAGCAAAAGAGACTGATAGGATAAGTACAAGGCTTACAAAGAGTAAGTCCTGAGGTCGATTTCTTCAAGTATAAGGCGTTGCTCCAGCGTGGCTGTACTCAAATGACTGAGACAAGAAAAAGAATAAAAGAATACAATAGAAGGAAGACTACACGAGAGAAGACAGAGATGAGTTCAGAGGGAAGGTGAAATAGTGTTTAGGGAATGTGAGAATTAAGGAGGACACATGTGGATTAAAGAAGAGAAAGTGGTAGAAGATTTGTTATTGACTTGCAATTGAAAACAATAGAAAACTAAGCTGCTGAGGCATAGATAAATATATTTATTTATATAAACAGCTTGAAAGCCTAGAGGACATTGGCATAAGGTTTAACAAAAGTGCTCATACATTAGAATAAACTTCTTCCCAGAAAAGGTTAGTTACATCCTCATAAAAGATTTCATAACATTTTTTTTTTAATAGGCTTTTAAAAAAATCACCTTTACACTTCAAAAACTGTATTATATATTATATATATATATATCAATAGATGGATAGATAGATAGATAGATAGATAGGTAAATCCACTCATATGTCTATATTTACAAGTATTCATTTGAATATATATGTACACATACATAAAGATGTGTGTGTCTGTGTGCATATATATATATATATATATATATATATATATATATATTATATATTATGCTGAATACACGGAGTGTTCGTCTGGTATGTTGATTTTTTTGTTTATGTTTATGTGTCTTGACCATACATGTACTGATATATACATACATATATATGTGTGTGTGTGTGTGTGTATGTATATATATATATAACTGTATAATAAGATATCATAATAATATTTTATTCTCCAATTTGAAGTGACAATTTGTAAATACAAACAAGTGACTGAAAAATGATGAGCTAACCCCAGCCAGAATCAGACCCACAAATCAACGCTAACATGGCTCCTTGCACATCGAATTGGGTCAAATGGTCACCCATCAATTTTGGCCAAATTTACTTAATATATACTTAGACTGTCTAATACTACATATAATATTTGTAAACTAACGCGATATACATACATGTAATATATGTAATCTATATATATTTCTCCCTCTCCATATGTGTGTGGTGAGAGAGTGAGAGAGAGCAAGGTTGGAGAGAGAGAGAGAGAAAGAGCAAAACTGGAAAGAGAGAGAAAGAGCAAGACTGGAGAGAAAGAGCAAAACTGGAGAGAGAGAGAGAAAGAGCAAAACTGGAGAGAGAGAGAAGGAGAAAGAGCGAAACTGGAGAGTTGATTTTGAAATTATTGAATTAGAATGAACTCCTTAATTTTGTTTATATGTGTTTGTTTTTTTTTTTAATATATTCTGTGACCTTTGTAACTACAGAGACTAGTTGAAGCATTTCCTTTCAATGAGTGTCATGCACTCTAGCTGACATAATGCAAATATATCTATAAATATAAGTATATGTATGCATTCACACAAACGCACAAATACACAAAAAAGAGACATACTATATATATATATACATACACACACATGCATGTATGTGTGTGTATGTATCTCTCTCTTTTCCTCTTTATCTCTCTCTCTATATATATATCTATCTATCTATCTATCTATCTATCTATCTATCTATATATGTGTGTGTGTGTGTGTGTGTGTGTGTGTGTGTGTGTGTGTGTGTAGTGTACTGTTCTGTGATGGTAAAATCATCAAAAAGGGACTCCATCTGGTGATAGATAAATATTATTTAATAAAACCAATATATGTTTTTATGTGTTACTATTAGTTGCATGTGCTGAGAGGAGCATGCCAAACAATGTTTAAACACATCTGGTCTCCTAGCACAATCATCAGACACTGCCTAAATGCCCCATATCTATGTGTATATGTATGTATACACACTCTATTTTAACATGTTTAAGGAACCCTTTTTTGTCAAAAATTAGGTTAAAAACTATGTGAGTTTCTTATAAATGGATACTATTATAATCCCTTACAAAACCTTTTTTCCAGGTTTTAATCCCCCAATATTAGGGGATTCCTTATACACATTAAAATATGGTGTGTGTGTGTATGTAGGTTTGGGGACACAAACAAGAAAATAGAACTCAAAACATGAGTATATATACATCAGAGCATGAGTTAAATAGGTTTTTATTTTTAATAATCAGCAAAAGTTACGGAACGACTTAATGACCGAGAGTTTCATGCATTGATGAGTGCCAATGCTCAAAACTCTTAACTCTTGAGTCAATCTTTCTTTAAGTTCTGTCAATTGTAAATCCTTTCTGCTATTGGCATGAGGCCTGAAATTTTGGAGGAGGTGTTAGTTGATTACACTGATGCCATTACTCAACTGGTACTTGTCTTACTGACTTTGAAAAGATGAAAGTCAAAGTTGATCCTGGCAGAATTTGAACTCAGAACATAAAGACAAATGAAATGCCACTAAGCATTTCGTTCAGTGTGCTAACATTTCTGCTAGCTTGCTGGCTTCTAGCAATTCACATATTTTAACGTGTATAAGGGACCCATTTTTGTCAAAAATTAGGTTAAAAAGATGAGTTTCTTATACATGGGCAGTATTATAATCCCTTACAAAACCTTTTTTTTCCAAATTTTAAGCCCATGAGCGTTCCTTATACATGTTAAAATATAATATTAATGAAAAATTTGTGTGTATGTAAATATATATATATATGCATGTGTGTGTAATGTTGGTGGGAGGGTATATATATATATATACACACACACATACATATATACATGTAAATGTATATTTGTGTGTAAATGTAAATAAGAAAAAAGAACTAAATAAAAAAAACTGGATATCATAATTGTATTATATTTACTATATAATATGATACAGTTTGAAGAAATCTCCAAAGATACACACATAGCTTAGAAAAATATATAATTTCCGTTTCTTCATTCAATACCCATTTGAATTCTGAACTAATTTTCAAATATTTAGTATTTTTGCATCTCTGTCAGCTTCCTTCTCACCCTTTCTTTCTTTTAATATGTATGTATGTCTGTATGTGCATATTTCTATGTATATACATCCTCTACCAAGTAAGTTTTATCTTAATAACTCTGATGTGCACTCTATACAATCTTTTTACTCTTTCATTTTTCTCTCTTTCTCTCTTATTCTTTTACCTCCTCTTCTCCCACTATTCTATTCTATTACTCTGTCACTATCTCTCCCTCACTCCTTCTCCCTTGCTCACGTGGTTTCCACATGACCATCAGCCATCTTTCTTTCTTCTCGTAACTTGTGTTTCTTTCTTTCTCTCCGTTGTAGCTGGAATAAGGAAGACATGTTCTTGTCTGTCTCCTGTCCAAGCTTGATTTACATGTTCACCACCACATCCTCGTTTAGGCTTAGCAGCCCTTCCTGTTTGTTTTCACTGTCCTGTTTGTGTTACCAATTTTGACCCGCCTGAAAATCTGAAATTTTATTTAATTTGCTTTGCGGGAGCAACTGTTTTATGGAAAGTGTATATTGCTGTTAAATGCTCAAAATACAAGAGTAGAAAAACAGCCAACAGCTGATGAAGGGTCGTTCTTTATGTTGTTTGTTTTGTTTTACATTTGTGTCTTTCGTTGTTCGAAAAAATAGTTCAGATTCCATGTACTCATACTTTGTATTTTTTGTTGTACATGTTTCATGATGTCCTGTGCCCCAATATGCATATATATGTGCATATGGATGTGGGTATGTACATGTACGTATGTATATATGCATCTATATGTATATACTATTTATGATATATATATATATATATATATCATCATCATCATCGTTTAACGTCCGCTTTCCATGCTAGCATGGGTTGGACGATTTGACTGAGGACTGGTGAAACCGGATGGCAACACCAGGCTCCAGTCCGATTTGGCAGAGTTTCTACAGCTGGATGCCCTTCCTAACGCCAACCACTCAGAGAGTGTAGTGGGTGCTTTTACGTGTCACCCGCACGAAAACGGCCACGCTCGAAATGGTGTCTTTTATGTGCCACCCGCACAAGCCAGTCCAGGGGCACTGGCAACGATCTCGCTCGAAAATCCTACAGGAGCCAGTCAGGCGGTACTGGCAACGGCCACGCTCAAAATGGTGCATCTCATGTGCCACCCGCACAAGAACCAGTCCAGGGGCACTGGCAACGATCTTACTTGGCTTGCCGGGTCTTCTCACGCACAGCCCATTTCCAAAGGTCTCGGTCCGTAGTCATCGCCTCGGTGAGGCCCAATGTACGAAGGTCTTGCCTCACCACCTCAGCCCAGGTCTTCCTGGGCCTACCTCTTCCACGGGTTCCCTCAACTGTTAGGGTGTGGCACTTTTTCACGCAGCTATCCTCCTCCATTCTCACCACATGTCCATACCAGCGCAATCGTCTCTCTTGCACGCCACAACTGATGCTTCTAATGTTCAGCTTTTCTCTCAAGATACTTACACTCTGACGGGTATTCACATTGACATTACACATCCAACGGAGCATACTGGCTTCATTCCTTGCGAGCTTACGTATGTCCTCAGCAGTTACAGCCCATGTTTCACTGCCATGTAGCATGGTTGTTCGTACGCATGCGTCATACAGTCTGCCTTTTACTCTGAGTGAGAGTCCCTTTGTCGCCAATATATATCATCAGTAACACATAAATCCAAGAAAAAAGTACACTCTAAGTTATAGAGCAATATTTAGTATAAATAAAGTTAGATAAGGTCAGTTTATAGGATTACCCTGGGTTTCATGTCCATAAAGTACTTAGCTTTATGGCGTATCATCATATCCCAAAACCTGTTGGCATAAGGCCACTCTTTAGAGAGGCCTTTTGAGATCTGATGATATGCTGTAAAGCTAAGTACTTTCTGGACATGAAACCCAGGGTAATCCCATAAACCAGCCTTATTTAACTTTATTTATATTATGTATATATATATATATATATATAATAGCTGTATAATAATATATCATAATATTTTATTCTCTAATTTGAAGCGACAATTTATAAATACAAACAAATGACCAAAACATGACGAACTAACCCCAGCCAGAATCAAACCCACAAATCAATGAAAACATGGCTCTTTGCACATCCAATTGGGCAAAATGCTCACTCATCAATTTCAGCCAAATTTACTTAATATATACTTAAACTGTCTAATACGATATATAATATTTGTAAACAAACACGGAAGGGTCTGTAAGTTAAACATTTGTTTACAAATATTACATGTAGTATTTACACAGTTCAAGTATATATTAACTACATGATGACTGCCAATGCTCAAAACCCTCAACACTTAGGTAAGATTGTTGGGTGAGCATTTGGCCCAATCGAATGCATAAGGAGCCATGTTAGCGTTGACTTGTGGGTTCAATTCTGGCTGGGATTAGCTCATCATTTTTCACTCATTTGTTTGTATTTATAAATTTTCATTTCAAATTGGAGAATAAAATATTATTATGATATATTATTATACAGTTATTATTATGCTATGAGCCTTCCATAGTAACTTTCTGTCCTCAACATACAAAGCCTTCCACATTTGTTTACAAATATCATATGTAGTATTAGACTGTTCAAGTATATATTAAGTAAATTCGATTGAAATTGATGGGTGAGTGTTTGGCCCAATCAAGTGTGCAAGTAAGCATGTTAGCACCGATTTGTGGGTTCGATTCTGGTTGGGGTTAGCTCACCATTTTTCAATCATTTGTTTGTATTTATAAACTGTCACTTCAAACCAGAGAATAAAATATTATTATGATATATTATTATACAGTTATTATTATACTATGAGTCTTCCATAGTATCTTTCTCTCTGTAACTTACAAAGCCTTCCACATTTGTTTGCAAATGTTATGCACACACACACACACACATACATACAACAGGCTTCTTTCAGTTTCTGTCAACCAAATCCACTAACAAGGTTTTGGTCAGCCCAAGGCTATAGTAGAAGACACTTGCTCAAGGTGTCACACAGTTGGACTGAACCCAGAACCATGTGGTTGGGAAGCATAGCCTTGCCTGCACCTCATTGGAGAGAATTTTTAAAAATATAACCAAGAACATACATACCTCCCTGCATAAATACAAGCATTCATACATAAATACATACGTACAAATGTACATACATACATACATGCATACATACAAGCTTTATATAGAGTCAAATATATAATATATAGCTTAATTAGAAGATAAATAGTGCCCAATATCTTTTAGCTTGATCCATTATGATTAATGTTGGGGAAAACTTGGAGATTGGAAGAGCTTAATATGATTCCAGAGAGACCTGATTCCAAATAACTGGAACAGAGTTGATGTCAGCTGAAGGCATCAAAAAGCTACATGATAATGTATACTGGGTGACAGATTAAACCAAAATAGCAATGAAGTAAAATTCTCAAAATGTTGCAAGCACTGAGCAACACTGTTTCTGAGAGTCCCTCATGGCAATTTTACATTTAAAATTGCAGATAAAGAAAAAAGCATAGCACATTTATGATCAAATTTTTGTGTTATATTGATGGTTTTTTAACTAATTTAATTTTTATGAACAGCCATTTTAACCTTTAGTTTGTCCTGTATATCACATGATACACAGAATATTTTTCACTGGTATCTTTGCATCATATGTGATACGCATTCCCAATTGTTCTCAGCCACTGGAGTAGCTAAGAACTAATGAAAGGAAAGTTTTATATTACCCAGAACATATGAAACAAAGGCTAACTAAAAGTCTGAAAATAGCTTGGACATGTAGCAGGAATATTCGGCAATCACTTGATTCACTAGAATATTGCCCATGTGATCAACAAAGTCTGACCAATCATCTTTTGGTACACTTCCTTCTGAGCCAATCAACCAGTATAGATTCAACACACCATGACTACAAGACAGACAGCTTTGGGCTGTGGCAGAGAGAGCATTGACAGACACTGTAGGAGTTGACCAACAGAAACAGCGGGTAACAACTTACAACACAAAGGCAATGAACAGTCAGAAAGTGAATGACACTAGAAATCAGTAGCCAGCAAGCAACTATTAACACTTTATCTGCTGCTACAACTACAACAAGAACATTAATGGTCAAAACTCTCTCAAAGTTTTGTTGTTTGTAGTAACGACAACATTCATTTTTTTGGGTGTATGGAAAGAATAAAGTTTTGTCTATCAAAAATCTCGACAGATTCTAATGCTCTTTGTACAGACATTTAGGACAAACTTGTGAAAATGCTTTGGAAAGGCAAATGGTTAAATAAAGTCTTGGATATTTGCATTTGCAACAGCAGCACCATCACAGACATGGGTGCAGCATACCAATATTTTCCATTTTTTTTTCTAAGTTAAATGAACAATATTTAATGAACCAAACTAGAGCATTACTTATACATTGGGAGCACTACAGCTGCTACTATGCTGTGTGTACATGCTGTGTGTACATGCTGTGTGTACATGCTGTGTGTACATGCTGTGAGTTATTACTGTAAGTAAACAGCTGGCATCAATAAAATAAACTGTTGACAAAAGACTGTCATGGTAAGGCAATATGTTAAATATTTTGATAACAAAATTACACACATACGTATATATGCAAATACATACATGCATACATACATATGTACATACGTGTGTGTGTGTGTGTGTTTGTGTGTGTAGACAGTCAGACAGACAGACAGACAGACAGACAGACAGACAGACAGACAGACAGACAGACAGACAGACAGATAGATAGATAGATAGATAGATAGATAGATAGACAGATCTTTAGATATTAAACAATTTTTATTCCAGCTTGGTTACACATGCTTACTTTTTATGAAGCCATTGGTTTGGAAAGGTACATATATATTGCCTTATATGCTATGGTGACTCTATTCTATTAGAAACTTATGTTTATGCCATTACACTGAGTAATTCCTAAGCACCATTTAAATATATATTCTTTTGATATTGTTGACACCATTCGAATTTTGGTACTACTTGGTGGTGTTGAAACTATAATGATTCCCAATAGAATGGCTGATGATGGAATTTATATGTTTATTTTGACAATTCATGTTGTTACTGAGGTATTTGTGTAGTTGTTTATATGTAGTGTTTTTGTACATTACTTTTTTTTTATTCATTTTTTGTGTAGTTCTAAATTCCTCAGAATTTCAATGTTATCACCAATTTTAGTCCTAGTTTTATGGGGTTTATTCACTAATACTAAGTCTATGTTGTCTTTTATTTAATTTTATTGTTAAGGGTTTGTAAAAGTTATATATGAAATAGGATCTACGAGGGGGTGCTGAAGAGTTTTTGGTTTTAAGGGTATCGCAAAAGGATAAAGCTGTTACCTTTACAGGGGAGGTAGGACAATTATTTAGAACTTATCCAAAGTATCATAATGGTATACAATATACTTTTCTCTTTTTTGCAGTTCCTACAGTGATGACCATCCTAACTGGGGTTCATCTGTCACCTTGAAATTACCAGTCCAAAATCTTGGTACCCAGATTTTCACTGTGGAGTAAGATGGGCAGTGATTCTTCAAGACTGCCTTCATCTTGCCATGGACTTCTGCTGCTCCTTTGCCTTGCAAAAAGAGGAACTTCATGACCATCCATGTTTCAGTTTTACCAAAATCCATTGTTGGAGATGTCATTAGCTTTTTCTAATGATATCTGAAAAGAAACAGCAATTTTAGCAAGACATATTAAGCAACACTAATAATAAATCAAAAAGCATAAAAATAAACAAGCTTTTCATAGTTTTATAGATATTTCAAGATTATGATGCTAGGTGTTTCCATTATTTTGTCCAACCCTTGTATATAATCTTCTGTTCTTTTACTTGTTTCAGTCATTTGACTGCGGCCATGTTGGAGCACCGCCTTTAGTCGAACAAATCAACCCAGGATTTATTCTTTGTAAGCCTAGTACTTATTCGATCGGTCTCTTTTGCCAAACCGCTAAATTACGGGGATGTAACTCACCAACATCGGTTGTCAAGCGATGGTGGGGGGACAGACACATAAATACATACATATATATATATATGTGTGTGACAAGCTTCTTTCAGTTTCCATCGACCAAATCCACTGACAAGGCTTTGGTCGGCCTGAGGTTTTAATAGAAGACACTTGTCCAAGGTGCCACGCAGTAGGACTGAACCTGGAACCATGTGGTTGAAAAGCAAGCTCCTTACTACACAGCCACTCCTGACCTAAATCTACCCCTATAGCACTAACTATATTGGGTCCACTGTTATCATCATCTTAATATCAAAATCTGCTCCCATAGCTGTAGATTTGTTGTGTCTTACTGATCCCATATATACCCAAAACTACCCCTGCCTAGCATTAACTGATATTATTTATATACTAATATCATAATACTTAGAGGCATTTTGTCTGACTTTACGTTGAGTTCAAATTCTTCCAAGGTTGACTTTGCTTCTCATCTTTTCAGGGTTGATGAAATAAGTACCAGTTGAGTACTGGGATCAATGTAATCGACTGTCAATCACCCCTCAAAAAAAATTCAGGCCTTGTGCCTATAATAGAAACGATTATATACCTGATATCCCACTAATATCATTTATATACTTAAATCTACCCTATGATAATGTCTATGTTGGATCCCATTGATCTCATCTATGTATTCAAACTACCAACCCATTACAAAAACTATGGCCTCTTACGCTTGGACATGAAGATGTTCCTGTCTCAAATCTGGATACTTACAGCATAATTTAACTGTCAGCATATTCGAATACCACTCTCAAGGGCACAGTTGTTTATATCATCTCCACTATTTGATTCATACTTATTTTAATGAAGATCTGGAAAAATGAAAAGCAAAGTCAGCCAAGGTAGGATTTGAACTCAGTACTCATTTTAATACTATAAAATATTTTGTCAGCTGCCCTACAGGTTCTGCTACACACCACCCTAAATCTAAATATCTATATTCAGGAATTGAAACTGAGCAGCAAATACTTCTAGCCAAGAATTCACATCTACTCTACCAGCTTTGTCTGCAATCTGTTGGAATAATGCACAGGATAAGAGAAAAGAAGAGATAACTAATGGCACTGACCAATTTTAGTCAGTAAATTGATCACATCAGTTTATTGATTATTGAACACATAAAAGTAAACTGGTGCCAAACCTTGACTTGTTTGGAGATGCTATTTATCAGTAAAATATTTCTTTCTTAACTCACCAGACAAGAAAGCAAGTCTTTTAACTGTTACTCTATTTCCATCACCTCAGGTTCAGTACAAGATGATCTAACGATATTAGAGCCATCTTTGGAATTAACACCTGTAGAAATATAAGGAAATAAATTAAATAAATAAAAAGAGCCAAAGAAATTCGGAAACCAAATATTCATTCCATTGATTTATGTTATGGTTCAACTGAAAGGAATGGAATGGTGGAATTGAATAAAAGAAGAGAAATGCGAAACTACCAAGATGTGGATAATGAAGGGAGATTTTTTTGGGAGTTGCCAGAATTAGTGGATAAATATCTTGTAAATCACACTACCATTTGAAGAAACAAAAGAGAAATTAAACAATGTAGTCCTAAATAACTAAAACAACCAAAAAATAAATGAATAAGGAAAGGATATTTATTACTCAAATACCTTAGATCAATGCTTCTCAACCATTCTTTATCTATGATTCTTGTTTTACTCAGATGTACCCTCCTAGCCGTTTGATGTTTAAAAAATCCTATTATATTTTTATAATAAAATGTTATTGGGAATTGTATGAAAAATTGTTAAAACATTTTGTGTATTGTAGAAGTATAACCAATTTATTGCAAATAAATTTAACAACCAAATTTTATATGGACCTCCAAGAGCCATATAGACCCCAATTGAGTACAACTGCCATAGATGGTAGATTGGACCAAATGTGAGCATTTCATGAAGTTTCTACATTAATTATGGGCAAACTGCAGCCCATGGGACTTTCTTAGAAAAAATTACCATGAATTTCTGTAGTAGACTTGATGATGAGTCTCATGTGATGCATTTTTCAAAAAAGGCTGCCTCTGTTTGCTTTATAAATTCATTCATCCTGAAAGAAATAACAGTCAAATCTTTTTCAAATCACAACCTACCATCTTAAAAATGGAAGAACACATTGAACAATGACGTTTTAACTATGCAATTAGCTGGGATGATCATGTATGAAATATTGTGATTATAGATTTGCTGAAGCATGTTAATCTTGAAAGAGTATATACATAGATATTTGAACACAAAAGCCATCTTGAAAAAACACATTTGGATAATGTAGTTCTAGATACACGAAAAAAGAAAACGAGGTGGTCACAATTGGAACACCTTTTTTCATAGGTTTGGCTGATCAAAGATGATCAACACCAATAAATAAAAAGAGCCAAAAAATTTAAAAAACAAATATTCATTCCGTTGATTTATGTTATGATTCAATTGAAAGAAGTGGAATGGTGGAATTGAATAAAAGAATAAAAGTAGAAATGTGAAACTAACAAGATGTGGATAATGAAGAGATTTTGTGGGGTTGCTTAACTTGTTAGAAATAGTGGATAAATATTCTGTAAATCACACTACCATTTGAAGAAACAAACGACAAATGAAACAATGTAGTCCTAAATAACCAAACAAGCCAAAAAAAAATGATAATAATAAGGATAGGATAATTATAACTTAGCAAGATATAGAAGATACACATTTTCATTTAATTCTAGTCAACTTTAATCCTTTCACATTTAACCTGGTCATATCAGACCTAAATATTCTACCTTGCTATATGCTCAAACCAGCCAGATTTGGCCTCTTCTACCTGCCCTACAATGTCATTCTAAATATAAATAATCACACCATTGAAATCTTGAAGCTACCAGCTGCATGATTAATTTGAATCAATGTGAATAGATAAGCTTTGCATTTGACAGAAAAAACTGAATGCTAAAGGGATAAGTCAATCATAAACTGATTCCAACATTCAATTATTGATGAATCTAGCTCATCACAGTAAACAATAAAGATTTAGAATATGCTCACTATTTCACCAACTTGTGCAGTGTGATATTTATGAGTGGTGAGTGTATTAGGGAGATCTCTGCTTTATTCTATTCATCAGAATTGGAAAAGCTAGGACAACAATTGGTAGGTCTATCAACATTTGTTAAGTAAATAACACAAGTTTAAAAACTAAAATTGCAGTCTACAGTTTGATATACCAGTGGACTCTTATATATTCTGCCCACTATACTACTTGAATTTCAATGGACCCCAGTCAGTTAGTGGCTTTTCGACCCTTTATAATTTTCTATTGCATAACATAATTTGTAGGTATATATAAATGTGTATGGCTGGTATATTTGTGAACAACTCAGTTGCCAGCAGATATACCAACTTTATACATGGTTGGTATAATTGTAGTATATTGTCTACTACAAAACTACACTCCCTGAAATGGATAACATCAAAAATAGTATCCATTTCTTCATGGAGAGTAGTTTTGATCTTTGGACCTCTGAGTTATGAGGCCAGCATGTTTCCACTGTGCTGCTCTGCTCACGAGTGGTTAAGTAAATATATAATGGATTATTGCATGTATTGTCTGTTCTGAATTACATTACTTGTGTTGCTTTATGTGTCACATGTTATTTATTTATGACTTATTCATTTATTTGTATGCATTGAACTGTTTCAGCTGTATGAAATATAGTAACTATACAATACTAAACTTGGACGTTAATTTACAAACAAGAAGGTGACATTTCACTTTGCTGATATTCCATGAGTCACATTTGAAAAATCACATGCATAGATCTATGCACTGCAAATTTTTCTGGCTGTTTCTTCATTTGTCATTTTCAGACCAGCCAAGAACAAATCAGTTCTATAAATGTTTCCTCATAGCATACATAGTAAGGAAGCTTGCTACATATAGTGACTATATGAGGGAGTTACTGGCTTTAGGAATATTCTTTTCTACACAAGGCACAAAGCCCGAAATTTTGGGGGAGGGAGCCAGTCGATTAGATCAACCCCAGTATGCTACTGAAAGGATGAAAGGCAAAGTCGACCTCAGCGGAATTTGAACTCAGAACATAAAGACAGACGAAAAACTGCTAAGCATTTTGCTTGACGTACTAACATTTCTGCCAGCTCACCGCAAGGATGAAAGGCAAAGTCAACCTTGGTGGAATTTGAACTCAGAATATATGGCTTTAGGAATATTGTGAAAGGCCTGGCCGGAGGCTTAACCTTCTGAGTTCATTTACAGACTTTGAGAAATTGAAGGATTACTGTAATAAGTGCTTGACTCTGAGAGGGGAATATGTTGAATAAAGTCATAATTAACTGTTCCTCTTGTATTTTCTTTTACCCAAAGCCAGGAACTTTTCAGCACTCCCTCATACATAAGCAGCAAAAAAGACTGAATGTATTCCATCAGTGGTTTCTTACATAGAGAGAAGTGAATCACCAATGTCAAGATACTCTTTGGAACAAAGCAGAAGAAACTTATGGGAATGCTGAGACTAAGAATATTTAGGTAGCCCAGTCATGTATCAAGAATCAGTAATGGAAAGATATCAAAGGGATGCTGGAACATGAAAGGAATATGTTGAATGCAAAGCAAACAAACAATCGGAATATCTGAATTTACATGGATAGGATATATATTTCCAAAAAATAATTTGAAATACTACCAAATCTGGTTTGATTCAAAGCAGTTGGCAGCCCAGAAACAGACAAGGCATTCATAGACGCCCTGATGTGCAGTACAGTAGGGAAAGAGACTAACAACTGGTTATAATTTACTACATTTGTTCGACCGATATTAGAAATTATAAACACCAATTTGAGACAGGAAAAAGACACTGGTTCACTACTATCAAAATAATCCCAATACAAAGTGCCTGTCATTCCACCTCAAATGAGGTGCTATAAATTGTTTCTGTTTTTTTAATTGTAAAATCTTAAAATCTCAACAGTTGCAAGTAGGTATTAAGTATCATCATCCCAACTGCAACAGCATCAATGACATTTTAAATATGATTTCTCTTTTGGTATGAGTTGTGATGGTTTTTCTGAGGCAGTGTTTTATAGCTATATGCCCTTTCCTATAACAAGCTCTTTTAGTAATCTCTTACAACATACAGGGATTCGGTATAATTGTCCTAAAACAAAGGATAGATGTAATGTAGAAGAGATATAGTCACATGGTTAAGAAATTTTAAATGTCATTGATGCTAGAGAGAGAGAGAGAGAGAGAGAGAGAGAGAGAGAGAGAGAGAGAGAAAGATGATGTTGATATATCAATATATATATGCATATATAATCATCGTCATCATCATCATTTAACATTCATCTTCCATGCATGAATGGGTAGGACAATTGACAGGAGCCAGCCGGGTAGAAAACTACCCTAGGCTACTGTGTTTTGGCAGGGCTTTTATGGCTGGATGCTTTTCCTAACACCAACCCTTCTGCAGAGTGGACTCGGTGCTTTTTACACGTATATGTAAATTTATATGTACATTTGTACATTTATGCGTGTATATATATGTATGTGTGTGTTTGTGTGTGTGTGTGTGTGTGTATCAATCATCATCATCATCATCGTCATTTAACGTTCGCTTTCCATGCTGGCATGGGTTGGACAGTTTGACTGAGGGCTGGTCAGCTAGAAGGCTGCACTAGGCTCCAAACTGATCTGGCAAAGTTTCTACAGCTGGATGCCCTTCCTAATGCCGACCACTCCGAGAGTCTAGTGGATGCTTTTTACGTGCCACTGGCATGAGGGCCAGTCAGGCAGTACTGACATCAACCACACTTGAATGGTGCTTTTTACGTGCCTCTGGCACAGGAGCCAGTCAGGCAGCACCGGCCAGAGTCAGGCAGCACTGGCCAGAGTCAGGTGACACTAGAGTCAGACACCAGAGTCAGGTGCCAGAGTCAGGCACTAGAGTCAGGTGCCAGAGTCAGGCACTAGAGTCAGGTGCCAGAGTCAGGCGGCACTATCAGATTATATATATATATATATATATAGATAGATAGATAGATAGATAGATAGATAGATAGATAGATTGGCAGACAGATAGAGAGAGAGAGAGAGACACACGTGCATGCGCATTCGCTCACACACACACACACACACATAGACAGAAAGGAACATACACAGAGGTGGGGAGAGGGAGAGACAGAAATGGTTAAAGTGATTTATGGTAAGCTTATGGCTGAGTGATTTTAGTCAATACAGTGATTTAGCCGCAGTCTCTACATTTCAGAGGTAAGTTAAGAATGTGTGTTTACTATAAGCACACACCTGTAGGTTTACATTACACGTCTGTTTATTCTAATATAAATGTAGTGCTTCTCTTGATACATAACATGAACATGTGTGTATGTGTGTGTGCATGTTTGTGTGTGTGCATGTGTGTGTGTGCATGTGCATGTTTGTGTTGTGCGTGTGTGTGTTTGTGTTGTGTTGTGTTGTGTTGTGTGTGCGTATGTGCGTGTTTGTGTGTATATGTTCATGGGTTTGTGTGTGCGTGTGTGTGTGTGTGCATGCGTTGTGTGTGTGTTTATTTCAGTTGTACTGGTTGGGGAGGAGCCAGTCAGGAAACCTTTATACAACTGCTCAACTTCCTAGAAATAGCAGCCAAAAAATTGGTGGCAGTATTGATGGTGGTAGTAGTGGTGGTGGTGGTGGTGGTGGTGATGGTGGTTTTTGGTGGTGGTGGTTTTTGGTGGTGGTGGTGGTGGTGGTAACAATGCTTGTTGGTATGGTTGTTGTGTAAAGATGGTGAAGAGAGTGAGTACTGCAGTAGAATGGTAATGGTGATGATAATTGTGGTGGTGGTGGTGATGGTGACGGTTCTGGTGATGGTGGTGGTGGTGGTGGTGGTGCTGCTGCTGGTGGTGCTACTGGTGATAGTGGTTGTAGGTGAAGGCAGTGCAGGTGATGGTGGTAGTAGCTGTTGTTGTTGTTGGTGGTGGTGGTTATGGTGATAGCAGCTGTTGTTGGTGGTTCTGGTGGTAGTGCCTGATGGTGGTAGTAACGGTGCTGCTGCTGCTGTTGGTGATGGTGGTGGTGGTGGTGGTAGTGATGGTTATGGTAGTGGCGGTGGTGATAGCAGCTGTTGTTGGTAGTTCTGGTGGTAGTGGTGGTGGTGGTGGTGATGGTGGTTTTTGGTGGTGGTGGTGGTGGTGGTGGTAACAATGCTTGTTGGTATGGTTGTTGTGTAAAGATGGTGAAGAAAGTGAATACTGCAGTAGAATGGTAATGGTGATGATAATTGTGATGGTGGTGGTGATGGTGACGGTTCTGGTGATGGTGGTGGTGATGGTACTGGTGGTGGTGGTGATGGTGGTGGTGCTGGTGGTGGTGCTACTGGTGGTAATGGTTGTAGGTGAAGGCATTACAGGTGATAGTGGTAGTGACTGTTGTTGTTGTTGTTGGTGGTGGTGGTGGTGGTGGTGGTGATAGCAGCTGTTGTTGGTGGTTCTGGTGGTAGTGCCCGATGGTGGTGTTAACGGTGCTGCTGCTGCTGTTGGTGATGGTGGTGGTAGTGGTGATAGCAGCTGTTGTTGGTAGTTCTGGTGGTAGTGCCTGATGGTGGTGGTAGCAGTGCTGCTGCTGCTGTTGGTGATGGTGGTGGTGGTAGTGGTTGGTGATTGTTGTTGTTATTGTTATTGTTGTTCTTATTGATAGTGGTGGTAGTGTTGGTGATGGTGATGGTGGTGGTGGTAGTGTTAATGGTGGTTCTGGTAGTAGCAGTAGTGGTGATGGTGGTGGTGGTAGTGTTAATGGTGGTTCTGGTAGTAGCAGTAGTGGTGATGTTGGCGGTTCTGGGAAAAATGATAACAGCATCATTGTAATGGCATTGGTTGTGAAGGAAACATCCATTACACAGGGATAGATGGGATGTTTTCTTCACAAACAACATCATTTTTATCTTTTACACACACACATATATATATATATATATATATATATATATATATATATATATATATACATATATATATATATATATATATTTGTTGTTTTTTTTCTCTTTTACTTTATTTCCCCGGAACCTGATCAGATCGATTTACAAATAGGTTTAGTTTCCATTGTTGAAATTCCTCTGACGTAGAATTAATAGAATTCTCAGAGAGATTGTATAACCTGGACTGATAATGTAAACATAACATCAACAGAGGGACTGGGAAGGTCAGGGGCACTGTATCTTTTCCTCTTCATCCTCCTCTTCTTCTTCTTCCTCCTTTTCCTTCTTCCTCTTCTTCTCATTCTCTTCCTTTCCTGCCTCTCCCTCTCTCTCTTCTCCTCTACCTCCTACTCTTACTTCTTTACTCCTTCCTCTTTCACTCCTTCGTTCTCTCTCTCTCTCTCCTCCTCTTCCTCCTTTTACTTCTTTACTCCTTCCTCTTTTGCTCCTTGGTCCTCTGCCTCATCTTCCCCCTCCACTCTCGCCTCTTCTTGCTCCAACTCTTTCTACTCTACCTCCTGTTCCTCCTCCTCTCTGTCTTGTTCTGCTTCTTCCTCCTCTTCCTCATCTTCCTACTTTTCTTCTTTTTCCTCTTCTTCTTTCTCCTCCTCCTCCTCCTCTCCTTCTTCTACTTCTCCCCTACTCCTCGTCCTTCTGCTCTTCCTCCTCTTCTCCCTCCACTTCCTCCACCTCTTCCTCCTCCCCTTCCTCCACCTCTTCCTCCTCTTCCTTCTCCTCCTCTTCCTTATCCTCCTCCTCCTCCTCCTCCTCTTCCTCCACCTCTTCCTCCTCTTCCTCCTCCTCCTCCTCCTCCCCCTCCTCCCCCTCCTCCCCTCCCCCTCCTTCTTCTTCTTCCTCTCTTCTTTCTCTCCTTCTTTCTCTCCTCCTACTTCCTCCTGCTCTCCACCTCCCTCCTCCTGCTCTCTATCTCCACTGCCTCCTGGCTAAGCCAAGAAGAGATAAATAAACAGAAAGAAAATGAAGAGAGCTTTGTTGGCATGGATTACACCAGACTGCCAGCATCAAATACACAAAACAAAATGTAACAGGGATACACTAATAAAAACCTCAAAATTAGCCTTTTAATTGAATTTCATCAGTAATTTTAGTTAATCAATGCAGTTGGTTGTTAGTGGATAAGATAAATGTTTTTTGCCCTTAGAGACTAATTTAAAGCTCAGATAATTTCCTGTACTGATAAGTTGACTTCCACAATCGTAAAGCATCAACTGGATGAGGTATGAAATATATGCATAAAAATGTGTAACTGCAAAATGATATTACAGTGGAGTTTGAATAGCATAGGAAGTTGTTTCTTTGACCAAGTTGGGATAAAATGGTAGGCGTAGGAGTGGCTGTGTGGTAAGTAGCTTGCTTACTAACCACATGGTTCCAGGTTCTGTCCCATTGCGTGGCACCTTCTACTATAACCTTGGGTCAACCAAAGCTTTGTGAGTAGATTTGGTAGACAGAAACTGAAAGAAGCCTGTCAATCATTTACATGTTCTTATACTGCACTTTCCTATTGGTTTAATGTCAAAAACTTAAGGTCTACTCAACAATTTCATCCCAAAATGAACAACTCAAAAGTGATGTTTATATACATACTCTCTGAGTGGTTGGCGTTAGGAAGGGTATCCAGCTGTAGAAACTGTGCCAAATTTAGATTGGAGCCTGGTGTTGCCATCCGGTTTCATCAGTCCTCAGTCAAGTCGTCCAACCCATGCTAGCATGGAAAGCGGACGTTAAACGATGATGATGATGATGATGATATATATGTGTATATATATGTGTGTGTGTGTGTGTGTGTGTGTGTGTGTGTGTGTGTGTGTGTGTGTGTGCATGTGTGTGTATACTTATATATGTATATATATGTATATATATATATACCAATAATGGTGCTTTCATACCGATGGGCTTGGTAAAAATTGTTAATTGTTAATTGATTTATTAATTAATAAATTGATAATCCTTTACCCTTTTAATTTGTAATAATTATTCACTCCCTGGTAGTATACGCAGATTCTCTGCGATATTACTTGTCGCGCACATGGTAATTTCTTGAGGGAAGGACAGTTAGACTGGCTGACCGAGGTGGATTCGGTTATGCTTTCAGACCTGTGTCGGTGTGGAATGTTACTAGTCCATGCTTACACAGTTTGCTAGCATAGTCAAATTTACTACTGGAATACAGTACTGATGAAGGAAATTGATTATTATCAATCATGATCTAGAAACGCGTTTACTGTTAAACATCTGAATTGGTTAGTTTTTCATTGTTTTTTCTTCTTGTTTTTGCCTTTGTGAGTTACAAGTGATGCTATCTGTGGGATTCTCAGCTTTTTTAGCTGCTATTTCTGAACTTCGGTATATGGTGAAGCAAATATTTGCTGATCCCTTAATTATATTTATAATATATATATATATATATATATATATATATATATATATATATATATATATATATATATATATATATATATATATATATGTGTCTGTATATATATATATATATATATACATATATAGGGGTACTGGCAATGATCTCGCTCGACACATGAAATTTTTCGAGCAAGATCGTTGCCAATGCCCCTGGACTGGCTCATGTGCGGGCGACACATGAAATCTTTCGAGCGAGATTGTTGCCAGTGCCCCTGGACTGGCTCATGTGCAGGTGACACATGAAATGCACCATTTGGGTGTGGCCATTGTCAGTGCCACCTGGCTGGCCCCCGTGGGATTTTCGATCGAGATCATTGCCAGTGCCCCTGGACTGGCTCTTGTGCGGGTGACACATGAAATCTTTCGAGCGAGATCGTTGCCAGTGCCCCTGAACTGGCTCTTGTATGGGGCCATCGTAGGATTTTCGAGCGAGATCGTTGCCAGTGCCCCTGGACTGGCTCATGTGCGGGCGACACATGAAATGCACCATTTTGAGCGTGACTGTTGCCAGTGCCGCCTGGCTGGCCTTTGTGGGATTTTCGAGTGAGATCGTTGCCAGTGCCCCTGGACTGGCTCTCGTGTGGGTGGCACATGAAATGCACCATTTTGAGCATGGCCGTTGCCAGTACCGCCTGACTGGCCTTCGTGCGGGTGACACGTAAAAGCACCCACTACACTCTCTGAGTGGTTGGCGTTAGGAAGGGCATCCAGCTGTAGAAACTCTGCCAAATCAGATTGGAGCCTGGTGTAGCCATCTGGTTTCATCAGTCCTCAGTCAAATCGTCCAACCCATGCTAGCATGGAAAGCGGACGTTAAACGATGATGATGATGATGATGATATAAAATTAAGAAGGAGAGAAGACAAATTCAAAGGTCAATGTATATATTCATTCAATCCATATTAACAAAATTCTCCATGGTATACAATATACAAACATAGATGCATTCATCTATATGATATATAAAATTTCTAAGAATTTATAAATACATACATATACACAAAAATTTATAAATATATAAAAATTTATAGGCATATAAAAATTTATAAACACATAAAAGTTCATGAATATAAATATATAAAAATATAAGTCCATAAATGTACCTGCGATGTCCGAATGTTCAAATTTGATTCAATAAAGAGGAAGATAAAAAAGCGAATGTAAAATGATTCATAAGGAATCCTAAACATGTATAAAATCTATGTATAAAATCTTATGGCCATTTCGAAAAGATATAGGTTGCTATGGGTGAGTTAACTCCAACCATAGCAATTCTCTATATTTCTCTCATCAGAGTTAATAGATTCCCAAGGTTAAAACTTTAAAAGAAATGGTAGGTTAGATGATTTTTAAAAACCGAATGTTTAATCAGACCAGACCATTCTCTTCAAGCAGATGATGTTAAAGTTATAGTTGCAGGCTAAAGTGCATTACAACACTATATATAATATAAAGTTTTAGAAGAGTCCATAATATGAAGGCAGGCTAGATTAAGATCCGATAGTTTAATTATTTTTGTATAGACAAATAAACAGATAGATAGATATAATAAAAAATCAGGGTACAATAAGTACCTGTTTGCTTGAAAGAGGAGTTAAAATCCTCCAAAACCACTCATCTCTCACTATATGTAAACACGCACACACACACACACACACACACATATATATGTGTGTGTGTATGTATGTATGTATGTATGTTTGTATGTATGTATGTATGTATAAATGTAGATCTATGATAAGTGCAGGTGTGGCTATATGTGCACATATTGCTGTGTGATAAGAAACTTACTTCTATACTATATGGTTTTGGATTCAGTCCTACTGAATGGCACCCAAAGCCAACCAAAGCTTGATGTGTGGATTTGGTCAAGGCGGTGAACCGGCAAAAACATTAGCTTGCTGGGTGAAATGCTTAGCGGTATTACATCTGTCATTACATTCTGAGTTCAAATTCCACTGAGGTCGACCTTGCCTTTCATTCTTTTGGGGTCAATAAATTAAGTACCAGTTGTATACTGAGGTTGATCTAATTGACTGGCCCCCTCCCCCAAAATTTTGAGCCTTGTGCCTAAAGTAGAAAGGGATGAGTGGATTTAGTAGATGGAAACAGAAAGAGGCCTGTCATATATACATACACACACATAAACACACATATATATATATATGTGTTATATATACATACACACACATAAACACATATATATATACATTGACCCTATCATATCACTGACTCCTTCACCTGCTCTTCTAGCAACATCATCTACTGTATCTCCTGCTCTCTCTGTCCTTCTCTATATATTGGTCAAATGGAACGCTGCTTGGCTGACATATACACGCACACGCACCTTCGTTTTGGGCTTATCAGTACTTTATTATCTCCCCTTCTTCCTAGCTCTCCTGTGTAACCCTTCTGTCCGGCGTTCGCCTTGATAGATTGCTAGCCACTAAACCCTTTTCCATTTTCTCTCCCTGTTTATTTCTGTGTTCTTTTCTGTCGAAGAGCATAGGCTCGAATGTAAAAGACTTTCTCACTTCCTGAGCATTAAACTAATACATCTGTTTGTTGCTTACACACCCATCTTCGTCTTTTGTTTTTTGTAAATTCTCACTATATATATATATATATATATATATATATATATATATATATATATATATAATACAAATAATATATGAGTATATGCATATATACGTACATGTATGTACATACCTACATTTACATGTATATATAGATGCATATCTGGGTACAGGATGTTGCAAAAAAACGTGGACAAAATGATAAACAGAATACAGAAAACACACAGGCCACATAGAGAACATTTCCTTCATCAACTGCCACCATTCTAAAACTAAGCGTTTCGAAGAGTTAGGGCAGGACGCATTGTTAGAATGGCTCTTACCACGGACCACAAATTAAATTTAAATTAAATTTGTACTGTGGAGGAATGTAGTGGCGGACAGAAAACAAGACAGGAAAATGAAACAGTGAAAATAAACAGGAAAGGTTATATGGCCAGACGTAAAAAAATATGTGTATACTGAACGCTGTGAAGCAACGAACTGGAAGGAACTGCATGCATGTAAGTGTGTGTATACATGTATATATGTGTGTGCGTTTGAATACATGTATATGTGTAGCTTGTATGTACGTTTGTATGTATTCTGCATATTCATGTGCTTGTTTGTGTGTTCGTATTTGTGTGTTTTTATGTGTGTGTGTGTTTACATGTGCATGCGTGTGTACCTCTGTCTACTTGTGTGTGCATGTCTGAGTGTACCTGTGTGTGTGTATGTATATGGGTTTTTGTGTCTATGTACTGTTTCTGTATGTATAGATGTGTATCTCCATATGTGTGGATGTGTGTCTCCATATGTGTCCTTGTGTGAAGTGAAGAGTGTGTGTATATGGTCATGTCTTTATTTGCATATGTGTGTATGTATGCGTGCTTGTCTGTTCATATTACCTATGTACATATCCATCTGTTTGTCTATCTGTTTACTTTCATATCCACTTGCCTACATACATGTGCATATACATACACACACACATACATCTACATAACAGCCCACTAACTATTCTACCTGTATATAAATATAAACTGTGGGTATGGGTGTATGATTACCTACTACATATATTTCCTATTTAGTACTGGGGATGTTTCATTTATAAGGATTTATATATATATATATACAAAGAATATATATACATGTATACACACATATATGTACATACTTACATCTACATGTGTATATAGATGCATATCAGGGTACAGGACGTTAGAACAATGAACTACAGACAACGGAACGAACACATAGGAAAACGGAAAGCCACTTGGGATATCCCTTCATCAGCTGTCTCTATTCTAACTAGACGTTTCGAAGATAAGACAGAACGTACTCTAGAATAGTCTCTCCCTGAGTAGTGGATCAACCCACTACACAGAGGATTCCAAGGTGGCAAACACAAACCAAGACAGGAAAAATTGGACAGTGAAAACAACATTCAAAAGCCGTACGGCCAAACGCGAATCTGAGGTAGAACGCTAGTAGTTCATCTTGCCTTCACAGCGGCTGGAGTGAAAAGAAAGTTGACCACAGGTCACACGAGAGCAGAGAGGATGGTGGAGGGAGGAAGTGGAACAAGGAGGAAGGGACAGAAGGGTATAGCAGTGAAGTAGAGGCCAGGACAGAAGGATAGATAGAAAGATAGAGGAAGACAGATAGATAAATAGATAGAGAGGATGGTGGAGGGAGGAAACACACACACTTGCATACATACACGCATACATGCATACATACATACATATATACATACATATGTCATCATCAAATGTGATGGGGAGATAATCATATATATATATATATTTATATCTATACATATACACATGATTATCTATCATGAAATTTGATGACCAAGCAGCTGCAATAAATAAATTAATTAAATAAATAACGAGATAAAATGAAAGTAGAAGCTCAAGTATTTTATTGCTATTGAGAAAACTAGTTCTGGCACAGAATTATTTGCTATAAACCTCACATTCACATTTACTTCTTTCTGAAGAGTTAGAATGGGATTTATGAACTTTTATTTTAGTGCTTATAATTAATTTGTTTGATTGTGTTGGAAATGTACTGTGCGTGAGAAGACCCGGCAAGCCAAGTGAGATCGTTGCCAGGGCCCCTGGACTGGCTCTTGTGTGGGTGGCACATAAGATGTACCATCCTGAGCGTGACCGTTGCCAGTACCGCCTGACTGGCCTTGTAGGGTTTTCGAGCGAGATCGTTGCCAGTGCCCCTGGACTGGCTCTTGTGCGGGTGGCACATAAAAGACACCATTTCGAGCATGGTCGTTTTCGTGCGGGTGACACGTAAAAGCACCCACTACACTCTCTGAGTGGTTGGCGTTAGGAAGGGCATCCAGCTGTAGAAACTCTGCCAAATTAGATTTAGCCTGGTGTAGCCATCCGGTTGCACCAGTCCTCAGTCAAATCGTCCAGCCCATGCTAGCATGGAAAGCGGACGTTAAACGATGATGATGATGATGTATGCCCATTCTCATGAGCATACTAAGGTAGGCACCTTAGGCACTGCTTCTTGAGACCACACACTGTGGTCTCCTGCTGAAGTTGTACACTCAGCCAGGGTTCTCCCTGTTCAGTCTTTGATTGTCATTATTCCATTCTTATCTTTGTTGCCCATGAGCTTGTTCTGTTTACCTATTCCTCAAAGATAAGAGCACATAGGTTCTAAGACCTGTTAACATGGCAAAATACTGCAGTCTCCATTGCCTAACCATCATCCCCAAATTTTGTTCTGTTCATATTTTGTATCAGGCCAAATTCTTTTAATTTTGCAGGTCACTCTTTTCTACTCATCCAATTTCATACAATTATAAAGTGCTGGTGTCATGTAAAAAGCATTCTATCCACTCTGCAGTGTGGTTGATGTTGGGAAGGGCATCCAGCCATAAAAGCCATGCCAAAACAGACACAGAAGCCTAGTGTAGTCTTCTTCCTGGCCAGCTCCTGTCAAACTGCCAGCATGGAAGGCAGATGTTAAACAATAATGATGAGGATAAAGATGATAAAATTAATTCTTTAGCATTCGGATTATTCTATCAAATATAATGCTTATAAATTCACAGTGTTTTAAATTAATCATACATTATCTTGTAGCTTATAAATTTTGATGTTATGATTGTTTATAATCTAAATGACATTATAGGGTAAGTATGAGAGGCTGAATCTGGCTGCTTTGAACATAAAAGAAGGTACAATATTTGGGCCAGATATGGCCAAATTTAAATGCTTATAGATTAAATCCCCTTGAATTCATACATTTTATTATTATTATTATTTGTTCAATCTGGAGAACTCATTTCTCACCAAAAACAACATGGTATCACTTCTGCACCTGCCCTATTTGCCAGATTTAATACCTGTGGTCTTCTATCTCTTACCTAAGATGAAAATGCAGCTCAAAAGTCATCATTTTAATACCATTGTTGAGATCCAGTGTGAATCATAGAAGGTCCTCAACTCACTTATGAGAAAATGACTTCCAGCCTGGATTCCAAAAGTGGCGGGAATGCTGGGACCAGTGTATTGCTGCACAAGGTGACTGTTTCGAAAGAGCTTAGGTAAATATGTTAGTTGTTATTAAATGTAACTAGTGCTGGACTATTTTGATACCACCTCATAGGTGCAATAAATTTTACCAAAGTTTCTCTAAGCCAAATCCACTTACAAGTCATTAGTGAACCAGAGAGATAATGGTAGAGGACCACTATGGGGTTTCACAGTGAGATTGAACTCAGAACCATTGGTTGCAAAGTGATCTTCCTAAACATATAGCTTTGTCTATGCCTATTTGACTGGCAATATATTTTATCAGAATGTCCAACAACTGAAAAGCCATGTAGATCCTTGCATTATTTGAACTCCAAACAGAATAAGACATTAAAAAACCCCTACAAATTGTGATGTATGCACTGACCTCAAGGTCCATCATCATCATCATCATCATCATTTAATGTCCGTTTTCATGTTGGCATGGGTTGGACAGTTTGACAGAAAACTGGTAAGCTGCAAAAATTCTAATTTGGATTAATATTATATTTGACATGAAAGTCAATGTCACTGCAGACTAAGCAGACATAAACTGCAATTTGCAACTCTGCCATGGAATTATTCATAGCAAAGTAAGAATTTTCCCCAAACATTCATTAGTATGTGTAGAAAAATAAAGCTGTTTAAAGGACAAATAATTCAGAGATGCATAATTATTTCTTGTTAGGTTATTTTTTAATGCTGCCTATATTAAATATGTTAATACTAACTTAACTATGCATACAGTGTCACTGAATTATTTATTCGCTGAACATTTCTGGTTTCCTAAGCCAACCAATTTATAATTATGTATATTTACTTGGAGGTGCAGATGTGGTTGTGTGGTTAAGAAGCTTGCTTTCTAACCTTTTGAACTCAGGTTCAGTCCCATGGGGTAATATCTTGGGCAGGTGTTTTCAACTATGGCCCCAGACCAGCCAATGGCTTATGAGAGAATATGGTCAATGGAAACTGTGTAGAAGCCCATCACAAACACACACACACATATATTATATGCATGTGTGTGTATGTCTTCGTGTGCATGTGTTTGAGTTTTTCCCCCCACCCACCACTTGATAACCAGTATTGGTTTATTTACATCCCTCTAACTTAGTGGTTCAGCAAAGGAGACCATTACAATAAGTACCATACTCAGAAATGAAATACGATAAAATAAATATTCAAAGTTGATGTGTTCAACTGGGACCTTGAAGGCAGTGCTCCAGAATGACCACAGTCTAGTGACTGAAACAAGGAAAATAAAATAAAAGATCTTAAAAGAAAATCTTGTATGGCTGTGTTGTTGAAATATTTGTAAAATAACAGCAACTTGGAGAAACAAAGCAGACATAGGCACAAACATATCTGTGTGGTAGGAAGCTTGCTTCCTAACCACATGGTTCCAGGTTCAGTCCCATTGTGTGGCACTTTGGGCAAGTGCTTTTTACTAGAGTCTCTGGCTGATCAACGCCTTGTGAGTGGATTTGGTAAACAGAAACTGAAAGAAGCCAATCATATATATATATATATATATATACAATCAAAATGAGCAACAGGATATCAAGAAGTGATGCAGTATGATCGTTACATCACTTCTTGATATCCTGTTGCTTATTTTGATTTTATTCACTTTACTTCAAGCTGTGCAGATAATACAAGACTGACTTGGTGCTTCAACTTAAGTACATAATTCAACTGAATCTCAATTATGTATATACATATATATATATATATATATATATATATATTTATATTTATATTTATATATATATTTAATGATATGAGAGGTATTAGCATTATTTTATTTAACATATATATGTATATCTATATAAATATATCATCATCATCATCATCATCATCATCGTTTAACGTCCGCCTTCCATGCTAGCATGGGTTGGACGATTTGACTGAGGACTGGTGAAACCGGATGGCAACACCAGGCTCCAATCTAATCTGGCAGAGTTTCTACAGCTGGATGCCCTTCCTAACGCCAACCACTCAGAGAGTGTAGTGGGTGCTTTTGTATATATATATATATATATATATATATATATATATATATATATATATATATATATATATATATATATATATATATATATATATGTATATATATATATATATATATATATATATATATATATATATATATATGTATATATATATGTATATATATATATATATATATATGTATATATATATGTATATATATATATATATATATATATGTACATATATATATATATATGTATATATATATATATATGTATATATATATAGATCACTCACAATTATCTTAAAGGAAGAATATATGAAATCATTTAGTCTTACTTTCTAAAATGATGAGGGGGTCATGGCCGAATTCTCTTTGGTCATAGTTTTGCTGGACCAGAGTTGTTGACCTAGGAATAAACATAAAAAAATAGGGAATATATACAAGCTAATGTGAGAGCTTCTTTAAGGTGGTTCAAATTGCCTGAAATAGCAGCTACATCAGAGATCTGCTGTGGAATGCTTGAATGCCTGCAACGTAGTGGACTCGGTATGTATCCATGTGGTGAACTCTGCAGGTATCCAGGTGGTGGTGTTAAATTTGGCAAAATATTCAGTCTACCCAAGAAGACTATGGTATGATCTAAACACAAAACTCAAAGTAGTGCAAGAGATACTACAAGACAACCAGTTCAATGTTGTTATATTTCCATCTATTCACAATCCCTTACAACACTCTAGCAATTCTGCTAACTCACTGACATAATTATTTTTGATTTAAGCCCAAAGGAGAAATTTTGAGGGAGAGGATTAGTTGATACTATTCAACTCAGTACTTGACAAGTAATCAATCCTCTATTAACCCGAAATGGATGAAGAGCAAAGTTGAGCTCAACAGAATTTGAACTTAAGCATAAAGAGCCAGAGGAAATATTGCAAGGCATTTTTGTCAGACATTCTACTAACTCTGCCAATCCACCATCCAACATGATACAGTGTATGACAAAGCTATCTTTTAAATTACAAGTACAGTGCATCTTTGTGGTATAAGTGTTAGTGGATGAGTATTTCACTGACTTTTGTGGCAAACAGAACCTTCAGACAGAATCAATGTAATGCAGTGTATATCAAGGCTGGCTCTTGGAATTACAGGAGTAATTCATCCAGCAGAATTCCACATGAATTTTGTCCAATCAAATTCACCCACAAATCTTGGCTTGATTTAGGACTGTGATTGAAGATACTTATCCAAAGTGTCATGCAGTAGGATAGAACCAGGAACTTCAGTATTGTGAAGCAAACTTCTTAACTATCTGGTCATGCTTGTGATGAATGTTTAAGAAGTTCTGACTCGGAGAAAGAGAGAAGAGGGTGGGGAGGGAGAAATACACATACATACACAAATGCCCAAACACACACGCACACACACACACTCACAAACACACATGCACACACACACACACACACACACATATGGATACATACACTCACATGTATGTGTACACATGCAGGCACACATGCACAAACACACACACACACACAAACTGAGTCTGAAAGTCTGGTATTTAGAAAAAATTTCTTTAATTAAAATATTTATGACTTTTATTTCTTTTTAAGAAAATTTTCCTTCCTTTTGGTTAAAATATTTCTGTTCACATTTCTTGTAACTGATTACATATCTTGTTAAATTTCTTTTTCTTTTTTACTTCTTGTTTTTTTTTTGTTGTTGTTGATGGGAGGCAAATAATCTCAAACCAAGCGCTTCTTTATTCTTCTTCATCACTCAAGAATTATTGCCCTCAAGAACAAAGAACACTGTCCATTTTTGAATTCTCTGGAAAGTGATCAATCTTTGGAACAAAAAGACACTAAGAAACATCTAAAGAACTATTTGGGGTATTTTTTGTCCCTCCTCCCCCCCTCTCTCTCTCTCTCTCTTTTACCACATAATCAGCACCGGTAAAAACTTCACTCTGATCTGTCATTAGTTCAAATATCCTCGATTCTTCACCTTCTTTCTAACTTTGATTATTACATCACAAAAGCTGGGCTTATCAAAGTAAATTAAAAGAAAGAAACAAAATAATAAATAACGACAAACAAACAAATAAGCAAGCATAAAAAAAAACCGCCAAAACAATTGCATTATTTAATTAAGTTTTCTAGAAGTATTCACTTATTTTCCTTCTCTTTGAGAATGGCTAATTCATTCTTGAATTTAACAGTTGTAACAAGTAACACCAATAACTAAACTATATCGACATTAGCTATAATAGCAGCAATGAAAATAATGCTTTCTTTATTTAATAATAATGATGGTAATAATAATAATAATAATAATAATAATAATAATAATAATAATAATGAGGATGATGATGGCAATGATGATGATGATGTTGGCAATGATGATGATGATGATGATGATGATGATGATGATGATGATGGTGATGATAACAAGAGCACTCAGAGAGCACAAACCTCTGCCAAGTCAACACCAATGTCTTCTCACCGATTAGCCGGAGATGATTTTTAAAATGAGAATATCTGAAATAAACTTGACTGCTCTCACAAACAAGAATGCTAAAAATGAATCCGTCCACTCTCAAAAATTATGTTAAAAAACAGGAAGAATCATCCAGAATCTTTGTTGATCCCAAAATTTAATCAGTTCATGCCAGTCATGAGGCCAAACTTCCCTGAAAGTTTCATCCGAATCCATCCAGCGGTTCTTGAGATATCTTGTCCACGGACAAACAAACAAACAAACATGACTGAAAACAATACCTCCCCCTTCGTTAATGCGGAGGTAATAATAATGGTGGTGATGATAAAAATAAGCACAAAGATAAATAAAGACACAAATAAACCTGCACAATTCTATATTATTTTTCCTTAATTGGAGGAAATTCTTTTATAAAATTATACCTATACTGGAATATTGATTCAATTCTTAGACGTAAAAACCAATAAGTGAATGAGTCAAAGAGTGAAGCCCCAATGTTATCACTCGGCTTGCTAGAAATGGCAGCCAAATATTTCTCAACTCATACTGTACTATTTAAAAAAAGGGAAAGGCACATTGGATAAGGTACTCCTAGATACACTATGAAAGTTATAGTGAGAATAATTTCAGGCTTATGCTCTCATCTGGGAGTGAGGGGAAAGGAGACAGGAAGAGAGAGGTTGAGAAAGAGAGAGAGAGAGATTGGTGGATAGATGGAGATGTCAGATTTGACATGGTTTCTACAGCTGGATGCCAACCACTCTGAGAGTGTAATGGGTGCTTTTATGTGCCACCGGCATTAGTATGTGTCAATTTGTTTATTTATTACACTTCTTTTTTATTTATATAATATAGGTAGGTTATATTTTCTGTTTGTTGTCTTTTTATTTAAACCTGAAAATATTATTTATGCAACACACACACTCATTAATTTTATACCTATATGTGTGTGCCTGTGTGTGTGTGTGTGGGGGGGGGGAGATGGAAATCTGGCAAATAGGGTGGGTGCGAGAGTGATACCATGGCAAGAAACTCACGAGTGAGGAGAGCTCACTGACAGGGTGCATTGTCATCATGAAGAACCTAATTCTTCATGCTTCGCAGTTCTGGTCACTTTTGTCAAATGTCCTCCCTCAAGCATTTCAAAGCATCACAGCAGAATTCTCAATTGATAGTCTGGCCCTGGGGTATGAATTCTTGATGCACAATACCACAGATGTTGGTAAAACGATGAGCATGCTCTTGATTGAGCTGTGGCTCTGTCATGCCTTCTTCAGTTGTGGAGATGGAGGGCTCTCCATTGTGATGACTGCTGCTTCATTTCGGGGTTGTACCATAGACCCAACTTTTGTCACCGGTGATGATCCTTGACATGAGGGAGGGGTCATCAGTGGCACTCTGACAGAGATCTTGATGGACTTCAACATGATGTTCTTTCTGCTCAGTGGTCAGTAGGCGAGGGACAAACTTGGTTGAGACATGCCGCATGTTCAATTCATATGTTAGGATTTCCTGCATGGATCCATACGACAGACCAACAACATCAGCAATGTCATTGAATGTCCTCCAACATTAGCAATAATGGGTAAAGCCAATATACTTAATTTCACATAGCAAAGATGATAGGCATAATATATAGTATTTTTACATTAATAAGTTTACATTATACAGACAAGAATATAATATTTCGAATGCAGTATAGACATGGAAACACTGGGAAGATTGGCTATTTTACCCTTATATGATGGAAAAAGTTGTCGACAGCCAGCCAGGGGACTCGAACCAACACATCCCAGATACTGGCTGAGTACTCTACCAATTAAGCTAAACTGCCCGCTGGCAACAATACCCACCAAATTAAACACTAAATACATAGCTTCTTTTGAACTGCAACAACATATGTAAACAAACGTTTTTGTTTTTGGAACCATCGAATGTGTATCATGTCAAACAAACAAAAATGTAATATTTTGAACACGATATAGCCATGAAAACTGCAGAAAGATTGGTTACTTTACCGTTATATGATGGAAAAAGTTGTCAACAGACACCCACAAGATATGAACCCACACCTCACAGATACAGGCTGTTGGTGCATTTACATTATATTTTCTCATACATAGTTTTCCATGTATGTTTTTTTTTGTTTTTTTTTATTTAGATTTCTTTGTCTCCATTTTTTACCAAACTTTTTATTATTGTGAAAAAATATAATACTGCTTAACATCTATGACTTATGAACAGCTTAGTAGCTTAGTAGTGGCGACTTGCTAAATAAAGTTAGATAAATTAGGTCTAATTATATATATATGTATGGGTGTGTACATATAAGTGTATAAATCAGTAAATATATGTGTACACATGTATATATATACATGCATGTATGTATGTATATGGACGTGTGTGTATATATGTATGTATGCATGTATATATATATATATATATATATATATATATGTTTGTGTGTGTGTGTGTGTGTGTGTATGTATGTGTGTGTGTATGAGTATATGTATGTATGTGTGTATACATATATGTATACACACACATATCTATATATGTATATATTGATACATGTCTATGTTCATATGTACATAATTATGCTTTGTATGAAAATGTTAGCTCCCTTATATCGTTCACAGTTACAAGTAAAACTAATTCAGTTAATTTGGTACAGCAACCATAATTGACATTAAATATCTTTTGATTTCATTTTTTACTTTGATTGTTGAACATAACTATAACATAGGCTTACCCAATATTTTTTAATTAACAACAGATGGCAATCCACAAAACAGAATTATATAAACTAGGCTATAAATAAAGATATATAATTGGCCCCAAGGACAGTCAGGATACAAAATAAACAGGGCACAAACTTAAATAATTTGAAAATTTTTACAATTATTTTGTATTGAGTACAACTTATGAATGTTAACCATTTTGATTGAACCAATGTCAGCACAGGAAATATATAAAATAATAATGTATGAATATATGTGTGTAGATGCATATATATATGTCTATGGATATATATATATATATATATGTCTATGTATATATATATATATATATATATATATATATATATATATATATATATATATATATATATACATATATTCGAAACGTCTGGTTAGAATAGAAGCAGCTGACAAAGGATTAATTCCAAGTGGCTATCTGTTTTCCTATGTGTTCGTTCCGTTGTCTGTAGTTCATTGTTCTAACGTCCTGTACCCTGATATGCATCTATATACACATGCAGATGTAAGTATGTACATATATGTGTGTATACATGCATATACATTCTTTGTATTATTATATATATATATATAGATAGATAGATAGATAGATAGATAGATTACACATACACACACACACACACACACACACACACACACACACACTCATGTATATATACCTTTTCTGACCACATGAAACTCCAAGTAACGGTTTGTGAAGATTTCTTCAGCTTTAATAAAAAGCATATTGCTCTACCTTCAGTATTCGAGTACTATTTTATTCCACCTTATTTTGCATTTATGTGCTTACATGTGTGTGTGTGTGTGTGTGTGTGTGTGTGTGTGTGTGTGTGTGTGTGTGTACACACATTCTACTAAAAATAATTTGAGGCAGTGTCCCAGTATGGCCACAATCTAATGACTGAAACAAGTGTGTGAGTGTGTGTTAGATTGTGATAAGAAATCTTCCTCAATGAGCTTTGACCAGTATAGAGATGTTGCCTTGGTATGACTGAGAGGGGCAAATGACCATACACACACACTAAGTTTAGGAAGAATCTTATGGTCTCAAAGTCTCAATAAAAATAAAACAACTTGAAGTTGTTGATTTCCTGGACATGTCATTAAACCTAGACTATGGTACCTATAAATCTTTTCAAAAACCAAATAAGAGGCTGACATATTAATACAGCTTCCTGCCATCTATCTTTAGTTTTCAGGAACTTGGTTAATGGGGTTATAGAAGAATCTCCAACCTATCTTTGAATTTGATCTTTGACACCATAACACCATGCTACAATAAGGTCATGGCTGCCATGGGCTTCAAGGATAGGATTAGTTACATGCACAACTCTATTGTAAGCTTATATGAGTTACACCCTCATTTTCCCTTTATGTAAAAACTTATATGTGTAATGTTACAGTTCTTACAAGGCATGTATGGACATTAAGAGAAAATGCTATGTATAATAATATCAAGTGGGGGATACTAGAAAAGTGCAAGCCTTACTTAAACTGTTGGAGCTGCAGTCTTTGCTTGCTGAGAAAAGAATCATATTGAAGAATTCTTTCTTCCAGGTTCCTACCTAAACTGTAAGAGTGAGGTTTTTTGCTCCTGCCTTCATGAGTGCAAATATACCTTAGCAAATTAGACAACTGCAATGTAAATATAAACGTTAGATCTCAGCAGGTTTGAGAGGAGTAGGAAAATCAACTCCAGTACTTGACTGGTACTTTATTTTATTGACCCCAAAAGAATGAAAACCAAAGTCAACCTTAGAGGAATTTGAACTCAGAACATGAAGAGGCAAATTGTGTCCAACATGCAAACAATTCCACTAACTTGCCACCTTGTACTATTTTATATATTAAAATAATGCTATATAAAAGTTCCCTGTACAATGGTTTTGTAGTTTATGAATAAAAGTGTAGACATACACTCACATGGTTAATTTATACCATTTTTAGCGTGGCCATTGCCAGCACCGCCTGACTGGCCTTTGTGCCGGTGGCGTGTAAAAGCACCCACTACACTCTCAGAGTGGTTGGCATTAGGAAGGGCATCCAGTTGTAGAAACTGTGCCAAATCAGATTGGAACCTGGTGTAGCCATCTGGTTCACCAGTCCTCAGTCAAATCGTCCAACCCATGCTAACATGGAAAGCGGATGTTAAACGATGATGATGCTGATGATGATGATGATGATGATGATGATATACATACACGCATTAAGAGACAGCGGACACATGAGACAATGTTGTCCAATGTTATAATTAAAAGTATTCTAACCATGACATCCTGCATTTTTTCTTTTCAAGAGTAATGTACACTGGCCAATGTGTTCTTCTCAACACTTTCTCACCACTCCACACTGCTCTCTTTAAACCTTTATATTTGTAATTCTGCTCAAAAATATGCATATGCCATCTTGCTCTATAGAAGGAGCACCTAACATATTTTAACAATTTCATCAAGACTTGTTGCAGGATACATACCTATGACATTATGCACATATAAAATTTGGTTATTATGTAAATGGTGGCTATCTTGAAACAGCTGTCGAGATATAATTTCACATAATTATTCAATTCTTTTATTCTTTTTTGTTTTTATTCTGTAATCTGGATTTTTTTGCTCCAAGTAAATATACCTCTCAAGCCTACCTGTGTTTACCTTACTACCTTTATATAAGTTAAAATTATAGTGAAAATTATATATGAAAAGATAAATAGGCAGTATTTTTTGTTAGTTTATTTGTCTATTTATCTTTTCACCTTGTGCTGTATGAATACATGATGCAGTTTTAGAGTCAGGTTTTGACTGCTATTTCGAGCATGGTGGTATCTTTTAGAAGATACCCTTAATAATAATTTTGATAATAATTATTACCTATAAGGTTTTCTTTCCCATGCTGGTCACTTGATATGATTGTTATCTTAAATAAGTCTTATCCTTATTTATATTAAAATTTATACCTTTATGTATATCATCTTTTATATAAATGTGGGTGTGTGTGATGATGCTGATGATGATGATGATGATGAGACTTACCCCTAAGCTTAAACTCTGAAATGGCCAAAATTAGCTATTACACTCTATGTTCACATTAAATTATTTTTCTCAGGAATGTTATCCAACAAATGTGTATGTGTATGTGTATTTATATATACATATATGTGCATACATTAACAAATATACACACAAACATAATTCTTATATATATATACACACATACATATATATATATATATATAATGCAACACACACACACACACACACACACACATAATACACAGACAAACAGTTTATATTTATATATATTCATATTTATATATTCATGTGCACACACACACACACATATATGTGTGTGTGTGTGTGTGTAATACACTTCCTCTTTTGTTATATGTATGTATATAGCTTTCATATATATATATATATAGAGAGAGAGAGAGAGAGAGAAAGAGAGAGAAAGAAAGAGAGAAAGAGAAAGAGAGAGAAAGAGAAAGAGAGAGAAAGAGAAAGAGATATATATATATATATATATATATATATACATATACGTGCATTTATATACATAGAAATCTATATGAAAGCTATGAATTAAAATAGCTTTTCCAATAATAATTCACATGAAAATGTTGAAAATTTCAAGGTATCAAGGATTTATTTATTTATTTGTTTGCTTATTTATTTTATTCATTTTTAAATGCGATAAAATAAACATCCTTATGCATGGTACTTAGTGGGACTTTGATGTCAAGTCATAGAATATGGTAATAGAATTTTCCTTCAATTCATATCTTGAATAAAGTTTTCATAAATGCATAGATATAAATATGGTATACAAGGCATACCCATCTTAACCAAGTGTTGCTTCCCTAAAAATCACCTTTAAGTTCAATTTACTGTTATTTTACGAATGAAATTTAGGAAAAATGGAAAGCGTGCAAGAAGTACCCTCAGTAGTATCTTCTGAAAAGCATATTTTAAGGAGAATTGTTAAGATTTCATTTTAATTGTTGTTTTGTCATGTTTCATAAAATGGAAAATAATAAAATAATATATGTTCTTTTTCATAATTTAACATATATGGTGTCTCTAAGCTCTGCTCCTCCTATGTAGGAGATAAGCAAAATCTAGTATTTTAAAATGGAATGTAAAACAGATTAAAGCTTTTTTTTTTTTCATTTTCATATTCATTTTATTCCAATGAATGGTGAACATCAACTGAATCTCTTTCATGTAAATTCTAAATAAATTCTCTTGAATTTTTGACTTGAAACTGGATTGAATATCAATAACTTTATAGCATCATCATCATCATCATCATCATTATTTTAATGTTTATTTTACCATGCTCCCATGGGTTGCACTGAATTTATCAAGGCAGATTTTCTACTGTCAGATGCCCTTTCTGTTGCCAACGGTGCTATGTCTTTTCATCCACCGTCACTTAGTCGAAAATATTTTCGTCCATGTCTTGTGGTCTGACATTTTTTTGTCCAATGATTTTTCAGTCTAATTTTAAATAAACTCTTTAGAAAACAAGGTGTAATAATATCTCTAATGATATATTCATAGAACTATAATGAGCCTCATTATAGGATTGTTATTATCATTCTTTTTCCTTCTCCGTTAACAGTTTTACTTTCTCTTTTTCCTTCTCTTTCTTCAGTATGGTGCTGTGTATAGAGAGTGCTGCAAATTTAGTGTACATATCTTTAATTTACCCATCCCGAAATGACAAAATTCATAGTATTGACCAAAAACAAAAGAAAAGCAATACAAAACTAGGAAAAGAATACTAGAGATGCGCAAGTTTATACAGCATAATAGCAGCTATGTTTACGCAGCTAACAAAAAATACTTGCTCTCAACTTCCTCATTTGCCTGTACTTTCAAAGACTATTCAAAGGTGCTGACAAAAAAATTCTGGATTTCCTGCTAATCCAGGGGCTAGAACTGGTTTTGAAATACCTGAAGACTATTGTAAACTTCTGGATGGTGAACAGTTTTTGAGATACAATTTAGGTATGGAGGATCATCAGTGCATACTAGTATTTGCATCAGAAAGTGCTCTTCAGGATATAGCATCACATCCTCATTGAGCATATGATGGAACATTCAAAATTGTGCCAGAACAGTGGTTTCAACTGTTTAACATGCATGTACAAGTTAAAAATAGCAGTTTCCTCCAGGTCTTTGTATTACTGCTGGATAAAACAAAGCAGACATATGAAATATTTTTCAAGCAATTGAAAATTATGCAACCTAATGCATATCCGTTTGATCTCATGGCAGATTTCGAAGTTGCAGTTCATAAGGCATTTAATTTATTATTCAATAATCCATCTATCATGGCATGTTTGTTTCATTTGAGCCAATTGGTATTTCAAAAAATTAAAGATTTAGGCCTCAAAGTAAAATACAATAAAGACTCTAAATTCTGTCTTAAAATTTGATGTTTTTCATCATTAGCTTTCCTACCCATTGAAGATGTCAAAGAGGCCTATACAGAATTAATGGACGATGAAGAAATACCTGCTGAATTCATCGCTTAGTTCAACTTGACTTATATAGGCGTTGTGAGAGGATGTGGTGCTAGACAAAGAAGGGAATCTAGATTCCCAATAGCTGTATGGAATGTTAATCAGCATATTCTTCAAGATCTTCCCAGAACAAATAATGCTGCAGAGCAGTTTCATTCTTTCCTACTTTAGGCACAAGGCCTGAAATTTTGGGAGAGGTGCCAGTCGATTAGATCGACCCTAGTACACAATTGGATGAAAGGATGAAAGCAAAGTCGACCTCAGCAGAATTTGAACTCAGAACATAAAGACAGACAAAACATCACTAAACATTTTTCCCGGCATGCTAAAAATACCGCGATAAAACGTTCGGCAGGTGCAATACATTTGAATATTTGGAAATTAATCAAAATTTTGAAGGAAGAGAAAGGGTTCGTTCAAGGTAAAATGACATAAATTCTTTAAGGAGATCTGTCAAATTCATTTACACGATATCGAAGAATAACTGAATGCCTCAAAAGATTGGTCATTGAATATGGGTCAACAAGAAAAATTGATTTTTTGAAGAGTGTGGCATTCAATTTGCATCAATTTTAAGAGACCATAATAAATCATTTGTTATATCTTCTTATTACTTTTTTAAAATGACTTTCTTTAAATACATGGAAGCTGAAGAGAGAGTCATAACCTAACTAATCAGGGAGAGAGTTAATCTAGATGCAGTTTGGTTTTGTGCCAGGTAGAAGCACCACTGATGCTATATTTCTGGTAAGGCAACTTTAGGAGATACACCTAGCCAAAGATAAACCTCTGTACTTGGTTTTTGTTGACTTGGAGAAAGCTTTTGACAGAGTCCCCACAGTCCATTATCTGGTGGTCAATGTGGAAACTAGGGACAGACGAGTGGTTGGTGAAAGCTGCACAAGCCTTGTACAGGGACACTACTAGTAAGGTGAGGGTGGGCAACGAGTGCAGTGAAGAATTCAGGGTATAAGTAGGGGTTCACCAAGGATTGATGCTCTGCCCCTTCTTGTTCATCATTGTCCTCCAGACAATAACAGAGGAATTCAAGACAGGCTGTCCTTAAGAGCTCCTCTATGCTGATGATCTTGCTCTTATAGCTGAATCACTACCAGAACTAGAGAAGAAGTTCCAGGTGTGGAAGCAAGGTCTAGAATCAAAGAGCCTTAGAGTTAACCTTGCGAAAACCAAAGTCATAGTAAGTAGGAAGGCAGACAAATCACAAATCACAAATCCCCTCAGGTAGATGGCTCTGCTCAATCTGTAGAAAAGGTGTAGGTAGAAACTCCATAAGATGCACCCAGTGTAAGCTTTGGATACACAAAAGGTGCAGCATCAGAGGAAGGTTGACAGAGAAACTAACTTTTGTATGTGGAAGGTGCATGGGCATAATAAATGCTGAACATATGCAGAAAATAGACTCCATCAACTGCCAGGGGAGCAAGCTAGAGGTAGTAGATAGCTTCCGGGATCTAGGCGGCCAGGTTGGTAGTGGAGGTGGTTGTTCTGAGAGCATAGCTGTGAGAATAAGATTACTAGTAGTGTCACTGTACAATACTTCGCAAATATCTCCTTCGAGTAAAATTACCAACGGAAGAGAATATGACTAAGAACTGTGTGTACTCCATCCCATGCAGCTGTGGTAGGTTATACAAAGGCGAAACATGCCGCCCTCTCAAAATAAGGGTAGAGGAACATTGCAAAGCTGTGACACAGAGAGATATTGATAAATTGGGTATAGCTGATCATGTATGGAAAAATGGAGACCACCTCCCCTTGTGGGATGAAGTTAAAATAACAGACAGAGAACACCAGTGGAAAATATGAAAACTAAAAGAAGCAGCACATATGCTAGGACACAATAACCTCCTAAGTTGACCGAGTGCAGCTATGAACAGCATATGGAAACCGGTATTAAGGAAGGATAGAAGAATATTAGATTTATAAACCCTAAAATTCACTCCATAATTGCCCACGGGCATATGGCATGGTGGTTAAGAGCATGGGCTACTAACCTCAAGATTCCGAGTTCAATTCCAGGCAGTCACCTGAATAATAATAATAATAATAATAATGATATTAATAATAATAGCAACAACAACATCGAAAAATACCTTAGGAATGAGAACTCAGGTTCGAAATTTCTCCAAGATACCTGATGAAGGCTGGAGGGTATATCAGCTCAAATGTTGCGTTAACAACAAACAGAATGAGGACAAATATCCGTCAATTGTAAATAATTGTAAATAATGTAAATAATATACATAATTCCTCATCTCTGAAATATAGAACAGAAATAGTTATATTCAGCCATCTCATCAGAATAATCTAGTAGTAAAGTTTTCATTCTTGAGAAAGGTAAAAAACGTTTAAACATTTTTCTTTTTTATATTCAAATACTGAATTCTGATCCCTGAATTTAGAGAATGTTTAGATGAAAAAAAAAAAAAAATAATGAGTCTGATGAAACCTGTGATGGTATGTATCAGCAAAAAATTATATAATGATGTTTCTGGGCTGTTATGATATAGCCAGAAGAGAAATTTGACATTTCTCCTCATTTGAAATCTTTCTCCTTCAGCTTCTTGCTCACTTCCTCTTCTTTTCTAGTAGTCTCTCTCTTTCGTCTCCCTCTTTCTTCTCTCTCACTGTCATGTTCTCTCAGCCTCGAAATATGAGATTCCTCTTCTTCTATGCCATATGATTTCATTAAAAAACTTGCAAAATTGCTTTTTTCATTATCTTAGCAGTTGTTTTGAACATAATTTAACAGAAAGGTGCTTACATGGAGAAAAAAGAAAAAGAAAATTGAAAAAAAAAAAAACCCACAAAGCTAGATTTCAAATTTTTATATGAACTCTTTGTAAAACACAATTTTCTATCATAGAACCAGGGGCTGTCACAGACAGGTTGGCATCAGAAGGGTTAACCAATTGACATTTACTTTATATAATGATATTTGAGCTTACCGTTTTACAATGTTTAATAACAGCCTGCTTCCAAACACATTCTCTAGTGTTTGAAACTAGTGATTTTCTCTCATCACATGACTCAACATCTTGTATATTGTTTTATTGTTTTTTCTTTACTAGAACTGTTTAGCTGCCTCTTCCCTGAGATTTAGGATTCTCGTTTAATATACATCCAATAAACATGAACACAAAGAAAATACACATAAAGGTCATTAGTTGTTATATGAAAAAAAAAAACATATATATATATATGTATATATATATATATATATATATATATATATATATATATATATATATATATATATATATATATAATTTTCTATCTTCGCTCCTTTGCGCCACATGGGCTCAACTCCCCTCCACTCTTCATCTAACCCCCTCCTCCTGTCTCTCTCCCCCACCCTCCCTCCTACCACCCATCTCTCCCCTCCCCCACCTCCTGCTCCGACTCCTACTTCTTTGTACCTCTCTTCATACTTCTCTCCACTCCCACTTCTCTTCACCCCTACTCTTTCTCTCCTCTCTCTTACTCTCTCTCACTCTCTTCTCTCGTACTCCCCCCTCCCCCCCCCTCTCCCGTACTCCCCCCTCTCTCACTCTTACTCTCTACACTCTTACTCTCCTACTCTCTACACTCTTACTCTCTTACTCTCTCACCCTTACTCTCTCACTCTCTTCCCCTCTCTCTCACTCTCTTTCTCTTCCTTTCTTCTTCCCCCCCATACCCCTCTTCCCTCTCTCTCACTCTCTTTCTCTTCCTCTCTTTCTCTTCCTCTCTTTCTCTTCCTCTCTTTCTCCCCCCATACCCACCTTCCCCCTCTCTCAATCCCCCTTCCCTCTCTTATACCCACCCTCTCTCCTCTCTTCCTCTCCCCTCCCATACCCATCTTCCCCCTCTCTTACATCCACCTTCCCCTTCTCCCTCCTCGTCAACACCCCCTCATAAGCTCATCCCACCACACCCCAACACACTCCTACTCTACCTTCCCACTCCACCCCATCCAATTCCTTACACCCACCACCCACCCCTACCCACATACCCCACCCTACCCACATACCCCACCCTACCCACATACCCCTACCTCTACCCCACACTCCACCCATGCCTTCCCCACCTCCCAACACCCTCACATCACACCACACCAATACCCTTGCATCACACCACGCACACCACACCAATACCCTCGCATCACACCACGCACACACTACAACTGACCAACTACTTTCTTCCTTTCTCCCTTCCCCCATTTTCACACTACATACGTCAAGATCACCAGCAGTCTACCTCCCACACACAGCCCCTCGTTCCCGATCACCGTTTGTTATCTCCCCCTTTCTTAGCTCTCCTGAAATAAGAATTTCTAACTTCCGGTCAGTCATTGTTATGATCGGCCATTATTATGATTGACCGTTGACTGAACACTATTCAATTTTTTTTTTTTTTTTTTTTTCTCCGTGTTTTTCTCCTTGTCTCCGTATTCTTTCTGTTGAAGAGCGTAGCTCGAAACGTCAAAGACTTTCCGTATTCCCGAGCGTCATACTAATATATACTTTTGTTATTTACACCACCTGTCCTCGTCTGTTGTTATTTTTTGTATATTCTCCCATATATATATATATATATATACACACACACACACACATATATATATACACAAAGAAACAGTTACATTAACTCCTTTGTAGATATAATAAAACACCATGTACATACTATATAAATATATATATATGTATAAATGTATATAAATATATATATATGTATGTATGTATATATATATATATATATATATATATATATATATATATATATATATATATATTCATATATATATATATATATATATATATATATAAATATATATATACATACATACATACATACATACATATATATATGTGAATATAGATAGATAGATAAATATATATATATATATATATATACACACACACACACACACACACACACACACACACATATATATATATATATATATATATATATATATATATATGTATTTATATATACATGCATGTATATATATATATATATGTATATAATATATACATATACATACATACATATATATATGTATATGTATATATGAATGCATGTTATGTACATACATGTGTGTGTGTGTACATGTGTACATATTGCTCACATTCGCACATCACATATACAAAATAAACAAAATATATTAACATACATTCCTTTTCATATTCACAAAAGATCATGCTTGTAATACAAGTCATACGCCATGTTACACAGACACAGTGCATTACATACATTGCATTATGCACATACACTGGAAGTACCACACTATGCATATACCATATATAATACATAGATCTCTTTTTCCACATACAATAAGCTACACAAATTACACTACACACACACACACACACACACACAACACACTCACACATATGTGTATATATGTGTGTATATGTATGTATCTATGTATGTTGTATCTATCTATCTATCTATCTTTCTATATCTATCTTTTGATATATATATATGTGTATGTATAAGAGACCAAAGTGTACATACGCCGCTATATTTTTTTATATATAAAAAATGCAAAAATGGGACAAGAACGCAAAACATCCAAACAGTTAGGTGATACAAAAAAGGGACAACAAAACATCCAGACAGATGATACGAAGAAAACAAGGATGGGTCATTTGGAGTTTTCTTTCCTCAGTCGAATTCCAGATTATCTTTGCAATTTTGGCAAGTTATACTCAAGATTACTCCAATCTGGGCAGCCCCAAGGAAAAACTAAGCTAAGAACACTAGATGCTTTGGAAGAAAGCAGCAAATGTATACAAAAACATATATATATATATATATATATAAGCGCAGGAGTGGCTGTGTGGTAAGTAGCTTGCTTACCAACCACATGGTTCCGGGTTCAGTCCCACTGCGTGACACCTTGGGCAAGTGTCTTCTACTATAGCCTCGGGCCAACCATAGCCTTGTGAGTGGATTTGGTAGACAGAAACTGAAAGAAGCCCGTTGTATATATGTACATATATATATATATATATATATATATATATATCAGTGTGTATATGTTTGTGTGTCTGTGTCTGACCCCCAGCATCACTTGACAATCGATGCTGGTGTGTTTACATCCCCATAACTTGGCGGTTCGGCAAAAGAGACCGACAGAATAAATACTGGGTTTACAAAGAATAAGTCCTGGGGGCGATTTGCTCAACTAAAGGTGGTGCTCCAGCATGGCCACAGCCAAATAACTGAAACAGGTAAAAGAGTATATATATAAATATATAGGTGAGAAAGTTGGTATGTGAAAGCACGTGGTTGGATGTATAAAAGATAATAAGAGTGAAAAAACTACAGAAGGCTTGTGTTACATGGTTAAAGTATATATTTAAATTATGTCAGAAAAATGTAAGAAAAATGTTATAAAATCTTTTTGGTATATAAACATTGTATTTTGAGAAATAACCGGTTTCGTGTTACCTTTTCAAATTTCTCTACTTCATTGTGTCGTGTTCGTTCCAGTCTGAGAAAGAAGAGTTCTAGATAGGGGGAGGTAATTAGAGATTTCTTCCGGTATAGGGGAGATAATCGAAATCTAGGAGGTGGTAGAATTTGATTAGTTTACCATGGTTTTGTTCTATATTTTTCCCCCTTTTTTTCTCAGATTAGATTAAATAAGGAAACCTTTTTCATTCAAAAATACAAACCCAAACTTAACCATTGCTAACACATTTAAATAAGGAAATTCATCACCCCACTGAAAAAAAAAAGGGGGAAAAAATATAGAACAAAACCATGGTAAATTCATCAAATTCTACCACCTCCTAGATTTCGATTATCTCCCCTATACCGGAAGAAATCTCTAATTACCTCCCCCTATCTAGAACTCTTCTTTCTCAGACTGGAACGAACACGACACAATGAAGTAGAGAAATTTGAAAAGACAACACGAAACCGGTTATTTCTCAAAATACAATGTTTATATACCAAAAAGATTTTATAACATTTTTATAACATTTTTCTTACATTTTTCTGACATAATTTAAATATATACTTTAACCATGTAGCACAAGCCTTCTGTAGTTTTTTCACTCTTATTATCTTTTATAAATATATATATATATATATATATATATATATATATATATATATATATATATATATATATATATATAAAAATTGTAAATGCAAAAATAAAAACAAAAACACAAAGGATTCTGCGGTACACGTGTTTCAAGCTTTATAGTTGTTACATTAGTGTATAATTGACAATATAAAGCTATCTTCAGCCGCAAATGTATGTATTCTCTCCCAAGAATTATATCACATAGGCGTTAAAGGAGGAAGAAAGATGAGATATAAGAGGTGAAGTTCCGTTTGGTTATGAGGCGATGATTTCTGACCGAGACCTTTGGAAATATGCTGTGCGTGAGAAGACCCAGCAAGCCAAGTGAGATCTAAATCTAAGGCCTCAGCCAGTTCACTTATGCGTGCCTTCCTTCATTGGACACTAAACTCCACTTGCGAAGACCTGTTGAGGCAGGTGAAATCGAAATCGAGTTAAATTCGACGACTGGCACCCATGCCAACGTCGTCTCCTTCATTGGACACGAAACTCAGCTTGCGAAGACTTATTGGGGCAAGCGAAAGTGAAATTGTGATGGCATCTGTGCCCAGCGTCGCCTTTCTGGCACTTGTGCCCGCGGCATGTGTCAGGAACTTCAAGCGAGATCGTTGCCAGTGCCCCTAGACTGGCTCTTGTGTGGGTGGCACATAAAATACAGCATTTTGAGCGTGGCCGTTGCCAGTACCACCTGACTGGCCTTCGTGCCAGTAGCACGTAAAAGCACACATTACACTCTCTGAGTGGTTGGCGTTAGGAAGGGCATCCAGCTGTAGAAACTCTGCCAAATCAGATTGGAGCCTGGTGTAGCCATCTGGTTTCACCAGTCCTCAGTCAAATCGTCCAACCCATGCTAGCATGGAAAGCGGACGTTAAACGACGATGATGATAATGATGACATGCAAGCATGGCTGTGTGGTAAGAAATTTGCTTTCCAGCCACGCAGCTCCGGGTTCAGTCCTGCTGCATAGCACCTTGTCCAGGAATCTACTACAATAGCCTTGGGCCAAGCAAAGCCTTGTGGGTGGATTTGGTAGACCAAAACTGAGAGAGGACTGTCGTGTGTGTGCGTGTATATATATATATATATATATATATATATATATATATATATATATATATATATATATATATATATATATAGCTATCTATGTGTGTATGTGTGTATGTATCTGTCTTTGTGCTTGTGTTTGTCCCCCACCACCACCACCACCACCACCACCACTTGACAATCGGATTTGGTGTGTTTACATTCCTCTAACTTAGCAGTTCAGCTAAATAGACCGATAGAATAAGTACTAGGCTTAAAAAAGCCATCTTGGAATCGATTTCTTCAACTAAAACCCTTAAAGGCAGTCCATCTATGAGTGCTTATGAATTGGCAATCGCGTCTACAACTGATGGTGTGCTTGAGTCTAGTGTGAGTGAAAGTGATTCAGAAAACTATTATAATGATAACATTTTTTTTTATTATAAATTATCTTGATATTCTTTTTACTATACATAAAATATTCTTTACATTTTACTGTTGCTTTATTGCTATTCATTTATGAGTATTATAAATTTTATAGGTAAAATATTTTTCTGGCAATGATGTACGATTTATAAGACTGCTACTATGGAAAATTATCACTCTGCTTTACGAGTTTTCACTTTACAACCTATCACCAGAAACAAATTAACTCGTATATCGAATATCAAAGCATTACTGTATATACATATGTATATATATATATGTATATATGTGTGTATGTATGTATGTATGTATGTATGTATGTATGTATGTATGTATAAATATATATGTTTATATATATATATATATATATATATATATATATATATATATATATATATATATATATATATATATATATATATAGGGCAGGGAATTGTTAATTAATTAATAAATTAATAATTAACAATTTTGCCAAGTAGTTCAGTATGCAAAAAAACTTTTATCGGTAAACCATTTATAATTATAAACATATAGGGATCAGCAGGAGTTGCTTCACCAACATACTGAAAATTTAGAAAGAGCAGTTAAAACTACTAATTCTAACTACAATTTATTCTCCAATGGATAGCAATATTCATGACTCACATAGAACAACAGAGGAAAAATAAACGAAAACAAACCTGCCGTTAGTTAATCATGTACGACGTTTCGTGATTAGAATATAAAAATTCATTTCACTCTTCAGCATGATATCCAAAATTATTAATTTGAAAATGCTAATATATATATATATATAAATATTTGAAGAAAAGCAACAAAAATTCAATAGGTTATAGCAGTATGTACGTTTCGTACAAGCTCCATTTATTCATGTAGTGAGAACACTACATAGAATGTACAATGAAAATGTACTCCTCAGCTGCATAATGGAATTTCATTTTAGAAAGTCATTTTGTTGAACGGCAGCATAGTCAAGATGGTATGTTTTCTTCTCTTACTCTTTTTTGCACACATCTACAAAATGACTTTCTAAAATGAAATTCCTTTATGCAGCTGAGGAGTACATTTTCATTGTACATTCTATGTAGTGTTCTCACTACATGAATAAATGGAGTTTGTACGAAACGTACGTACTGCTATAACCTATTGAATTTTTGTTGCTTTTCTTCAAATTTTATTCACCAAATCTCTTGATTTTGTTTTTGGTTTTTACCCTACCAAATTCTGGTGCCTCAAACATTTTAAGTACCACATTTAATCTTTTGATTAAATCTATATTATTATATATATAAATATATAGATTTATTAATTTTTCTATATGTGACAGTGGATTTTCATCGATGAGTTCATGAACCTTGGTTCTTTTCCCTAAAACTATATATTTATATATATTTTACTCTGTAAAGCTCAATTTAATTTTAATTTTTTATGAATTGATTTTAATTGAGTTTTTACCTGTAATTTTGGATTTTGTCCCTAATATTATATATATATATATATATACAAACACACACATATGCATATATGTATATGTGTATGTGTTTGTGTCTTTTCATCTTGTTATTACATGATGGTTGTAAGTGACTCCCCCTGTCATACATGTAGAATCGATTTGTTTCCAACTTCCCACGAAAGTATGTGCAGTCATAAGGAAACTTTGATTTGCTTGAGAACAAGTGAAGGTTTGGAACAAGAAGGGCATCCATCCTTTCAAAATCTACCTTAATGAATTTTGTCTGACCTATTGCAAGCCTGGGAAAAGGATTTTAAAATGATGACGATGTCAATGGCAGTGATGATGATGATGACGATGATGATGATGACGATGGTGATGATGGTGACGATAATGAAGAATATGATGGTGGTGATGATGATGGCGATGATGATGATAGTAGCGATCAAGAGGATGATGGTGGTGATGATGATGGTGGTGATGATGATGGTGGTGATGATGATGATGATCATGATGATGATCATGATGATCATGATGACGATGATGATGACAACAACAATGATGATGCTAATGATGATGATAATGATGACGATGATGACGATGTCAATGATGGTGATGATGATGGTGGTGACGATGGTGGCCGTGATGAAGATGATGGCAGTGAGGATGATGGTGGTGATGATGATGATGATGATGATGATGATGATGAAGAAGAAGAAGAAGATGATGATGATGATGATGATGATATCAATGACAATGGCAGTGATGATGACGATGATGACAACGATGATGCTGATGACAATAATGATGATGACGATGATGATGATGACAATAACGATAATGATGACGATGATGATGATGATGATTATGATGATGATGATGGTGGTGGTGGTGGTAGTGGTAGCTGGTGATGGTGGTGGTAATGGTGTTGGTGATGATGATGATGACGATGATGATGATGACAATAACGATAATGATGATGATGATGATGATGATGATGATGATGATGATGATGAAGATGATGATGATGATGATGGTGGTAGTGGTAGCTGGTGATGATGGTGGTGGTAATGGTGTTGGTGATGATGATGACAATGATGATGATGGTATATTTTTTAATAGAATGTAAAATAGTTTGTAGAAATTACTAGAAACAAGATGAAGAAGAAAAGTCAGACAAAAATGGGAGTGGAATACAAAGATATATCACATATGAAATGAAACAGTTAGAGAGTCGAAACAACACTAGACTTTGCATCTCTAACATACATATGTTATATCCTGACATTTTATACCTAAATATCATTTAATGAAAAACAATTAAAATGAAACAGTAGATTGAAAAGGAAGTGTCTACATTAATATTTGCATTTTATTGATCAAGAAAGTTAAGTGCATTTGTGAAATGACAAAAATTTTCAATTAAGACAAAAATATTACATTTGTTTAATCATGTCATGTAACTGTAAACAGATTAGCATTTGTCCACCCAATCTATCAAAGATATATTTAAATTTCTTTGAAGTCTATTTTATTGGAACTTATTGCAAAACTACTAATGTGTGTTTTTGCTAAGATTACCTTAGATTAGTTGACTCTGATAGTCACAAACAACCGTAATGTTTGGAAAAATTACAAAAGGGTATAGTTTATGAAACTGGTTTGTTTTCTAATTAGGATGGTCTATTTTGTTCATATTTCCGTAATTGTTACTTACCAAAATTATCAACAATGTGTATCCTCTCATCGTCTTGCATTTTTTTTTTTTTCAGGTTTTAATTACTGTACAGAACTATCTACTTTATCGCCTAGTCTGATATCTCTCAAATGATTTTATGCTAAGTGTCAAGAATACTGACTAGAGTGATGCATAGGCTTGTGGTAATGGTAGTGGTGGTGGTGGTGGTGGTGGGTGTCAGATTTAGGCAACAGCAGCAACATCAGCAAAAAAATACATTACCATCAATGGCAATGACAATAGCAATTGCAACAACAATATACTACTATCAACAATGAACAAAATTGTAAACCTAGATGTATAAGCATAGGCATGGCTGTGTGGTTAAGAAGCTCACTTTGCAACCACGTGGCTTTTGGTTCAATCCCACTGTGTAGCACCTGGGAAAATTGTCTTCTACTATAGCTCTGGCCAACAAATATCTTGTGAGTGAATTTGATAGACATATATCAAGAAAAGGGACATAATAAAGAGTGACATACCATCAAAATCAGGCTTAATGGGAGGTTCCATATTACGCTCTAGTATCTAATATAGTATGATGCAGGCACCAAGCTTGGGATAGCCAAATAGCAGAAAAATAATTAGCAGAAAGCAGGTGCAGTCTTCAAAGTTTTATGGAATATACACACATTTCCTCGAAAGGCTGGAAGAATTGCATAACAAATAGGGACATTATGAAATCATGCATTTACCTAAACAGTGGTGGAATACTGATGAAGTGAAATGTATGACTGCATAATTCTTGTATTGTAGTTATGTAATTAAATCAGTGGTTTGATGAGATGTGTGTATGTCCTATAAAGCATTAAATACCACACATTTTTTGCTTGTTGTTTTTTCTATACATAAATATATATGTGCATGTTTGTGTGTATATTTCAATGCAAGTGTGTGTGTGTGTATGTATATATGTGTATATTCATATGCATGTATGTCTTTGTAAGGGTTCTTTGCTCCCACCACCATCACCACTTGACCACCAATGTTAGTTTGTTTATGTCCCTATAACTCAGTGGCTCAGCAAAAGGGACCAATAGAATAAGTACAGCATTTAACAAAAAATAAGTTCTGAGGTTGAGGTTTATTTGATTAAACCCTTGGAGTTGGTGCCCCAGCATGGTCTCAGTCCAATGACTAAAACAAGTAAAAGTTTGATAAAAGACACTCTAAGCTGAATATCAAAACCTAGAATAAGTACTAGGCTTACAAGGAATAAGTCCTGGGGTCGATTTGGTCGACTAAAGGTGGTGCTCCAGCATGGCCACAGTCAAATGACTGACACAAACAAAAGAAAAATAAAAGAAAGAATATATATATATATATATATATATATATATATATATATATATAGGAGAGTATTGTTGTTCGCTTGAAGCATTGTGTATTGTTTGTATAGATTAAAAAGTTTTGAATGGTACAACAATACACTATAATACAAAAAATGGACTATATACCTGAAGAAAGAGGTGTATTCCGAAACATCATCGGACCTATGGATAACTAAATTACAACAGGTATATAGTCCATTTGTTGCATTTATAGTGCATTGTTGTACCATCCAAAACGTTTTATTCTTTATATATATATATATATATATATATATCAAACAATAAGCAACACGGATTTCAAAAGTGATTGCAGTACGTACGTTTCATGCTACTTCAATTTATTTAAGTAATGTGAGCATTACCTTAAATGCAATATGAAGAGCAATCTTCAGCTGCACGAAAATGCAGAAAAAAGACATATTATAAATGTGGCAACATATTAAATCCAAGTGGGAGAGAGCATACATAAAATCCAAATGTGAGGAAGAATATATAAGTCCATCTTGACATAGCGGAGTCTATCAGGCTAGTAATTGATTCTAGACAAAAGTTTTAACTGTCTCAGAATTCTATTGTTTGTTATCTAGTGGTGATAGCAAATTTATATATATATATATATATATATATATATATATATATATAAATGAAAACAAAAAAATGGAACAAGAACATAACAGGTGACAACAAAACATCCACACAGTTTGCTGATGCAAAAAGGGACAGGCAAAACAAGGACGGGTCAATTGGAGCTTCCTGTCTTCAGTCGAGTTCCAGATCATCTTAGCAGTTTTGGCCAGTTACATTCAAGACTGCTCCAATATAGCCGGCCCCAAGAAAATCTAAGCTAAGAGCACTAGACTCCTTGGAAGAAAGCAAGTGAATGTATATGAAAACAAGGATGAAAATAACGGAGAAATGGTATACAATTACAAATACAAACAACGGGACATCAATAACAGGTGTCTTTTGACTAAGAACGAATTAAATTAAGCTGGTGTGTGTGGAAGAGAAGCCTTATGGCAGGAACATAAGAGATGAAAATCATGGGAAGGAATATAAGAGATGTTATACGGATGGCAGTCAAATTAAGAAAGAAAGGTCAGGCTTGGTGGAACACCGGTCACATGAAAGGAGAGGAGAGAGATAGGGGGAAGAGGGATTGAAGCATTAAGGAGAGACAAGAAAGAGAGAAAAGGAAAGGAAAGGGACAGAGTGAGGTAAAAGAGGAAGGAAAGTGAGAATGAAGGGAAGGCCAAGAAATGTGAGAGAGGGAGAGTGAGAAAAAGAAAAGTGAAAAGAATGAAGAAAGTGTGCAGGGGGCTAAAAGAAAGAGTAAAAGAGTCATACAGAATTTAGATATATATATATGTACTTACATATAGGAGACGAAAAGTGTATGTACGGCACTATATGTATATATAAAAAAGAAAATGAAAAATGGAGCAAGAATGTAACAGGTAACAACAAAATATCTGCACAGTTAGTCGATACATATATATATATATATATGTATATATATATATATATATATATACACACACACATATACGTATATATATATATATATATATATATATATATATATATATACACACACACACATATACATACATATATATATATATATATATATATATATATATATATATATATATATATATATATATATATATATATATATATGTGTAATAATATATGTATGTATGTGTGTGTGCATTTGTGTCTGTGTTAGTGCCCTACCACTGACTGACAATTGGTGTTGGTGTGTTTACTTAGTGGTTCAGCAAAAGCAACCAACAGAATAAATGTCAGGCTTCAAAAGATACATGCACACATACATACACACATACATACACACACATGTTCATGCCTATCTTCCTCTTATTATTTTATTTGTTTCAGTCATTTGACTGCGTCCATGCTGGAGCACCGCCTTTAGTCGAACAAGTCGGCGCCAGGACTTATTCTTTGTAAGCCTAGTATTCATTCTATCAGTCTCTTTTGCCAAACTGCTAAGTTATGGGGACGTAAGCACACCAACGTCGGTTCAAGATTGATTGTCATCAGTTGTCAAGTGATGGTGGAGGGATAAACACAGACACGCAAATATATACATACATATATATGTACATAAGTATGTATGTATGTATGTATGTATATGTTTGTCCTTCCATCATTGCTTGACAACCGATGTTGGTGTGTTTACATCCCTATAACTTAGCAATTTGACAAAAGAGACCCCAAAATAAATATATATATACAACAGGCTTCTTTCAGTTTCTGGCTACCAAATCCACTTGTAAGGCTTTGGTCGACCCGAGGCTATAGTAAAAGACACTTTCCCTAAATGCCATGCAGTGGGATTGAAACCAGAACCATGTACTTGGGAAACAAGCTTCTTACCACACAGCTATGCCTATGCCTATCTACGTGTATATAATGTATGTATATATGCTCTGTGAGTGTGTGATAAGAATACAACCTGATTGAGGAATATTTCTGAGAATCTGAAATTTATCTAAATTAAATAAAAATTCTCCAAAGAAATCATTGCAGTGATTTATGGCGCAATTTTAACCGAAATTCTTTTTCTTGCGAGAATTTACATGTATTAACATTTATATTTTCTTGAAAACTTAGATTTCTGTAAAAGATACTTAAGAATAACATAAAACAAAAAAAAAAGAAGCGAGCTATAAAACAAAATAGCAAAATTCCTTTAAAATATTCACAATTTATTTTTAAATATTTTCTTTAAAAAATTTCTTTTTAGTTTGTCAGTGCTTTCTTTTTGTTGTTGTTGTTTGTTTTTTGAGTGGGGTGGGGTGACAGAGAGGCGAGGGAATTTAAATGGGGGGAATATTTTCTTGGTTTGCGTGAGTAAAATTCTTTCACTTCCTTTCATGATGATGATGATGATGATGATGAGAGGAGGAGGAGGAGGAAGAAGAGGATAATGCTGCTGATGATGAGGATGACGATGGTGGTAATGATGGTGCTGATGATTGAGACTGTGGTAATGGTGATGGTGCTAGTGGAGGAAGTGGTGAAAATCATTATGGTTGTCATGTTCATCCTCCTCCTCTTCATCATTTATATCATCATCATTATCACCATCACCATCATCACCATCATAATCATCATCATCATTGTCATCGTTGTCGTCGTCATCATCATCATCATCATCACCATTGTCACCTTCATCATCATTGTTGTTATCATAATTACAATCTCCATCATCATCTTCACAATCTACATCTACATATGTTTCGTCTATATTATCACCATCCCTTTCACCATCACCGCCATGATCGCTATCATTATAATCCTCATCATCATCATCAAATGTTTGTCACAAAATGTAAAGACTATAAGACAATATATGTGTGTGGGTGTGTGTGGGGGTGTGGGGGTATGTATATATCTATCTATATATATATATATATATATATATATATATATATATATATTGATGTATATATATTTATATATATATGTATATACATATATACATATATATATATGTGTGTGTGTGTGTGTGTATGTATATATATGCATGTACGTGTGTATTTATATATGTATATATATATATATATTGATATATATGTATTTATATATATATGTATGTATATATATATATATATATATATATATATATATATATATATATATATATATATATATATATATATATATATATATATATATATATATATATATATATATATATATATATATATATATATATATATATATATATCGTTGCCAGTACCGCCTGACTGGCTCCCGTAGGATTTTCGAGCGAGATCGTTGCCAGTGCCCCTGGACAGGCTTGTGCGGGTGGCACATAAAAGACACCATTTCGAGCGTGGCCGTTTTCGTGCGGGTGACACGTAAAAGCACCCACTACACTCTCTGAGTGGTTGGCGTTAGGAAGGGCATCCAGCTGTAGAAACTCTGCCAAATCAGACTGGAGCCTGGTGTTGCCATCCGGTTTCACCAGTCCTCAATCAAATCGTCCAACCCATGCTAGCATGGAAAGCGGACGTTAAACGATGATGATGATGATGATGAATACATATATATATATATATATATATAAATACATATATATATATATATATATATATATATATAAATGTATGTATGTATTGGTATAGAAAATGTCAGTGAAAACCTGCAAGGTTGCTCAGTTAATTAATTTGCTGTGATAACAAACACATTGCCTAGTTAGAGCTGTGACAGATTATTGGAAGAAATAATCACATCTCACTGTCATTTTGTATGTTATTCACACCCTCACTCCCTTCCTCCTCTTCCTCCGCTCCTTCTTCCTCCTCTTCATTATCATCATCACCATCATCTTCATCATCATCATTATCATCATCATCATCACAAACACCACGACCACCACCACCATCATTATCATCATAGTCGTCACCATCATCATCATCATCATCATCATCAGTGTTGCTGTTGTCATTGTCATCCTCATCACTGTCACCATCCTCGTTATCATCATCATCATCATCATCATCATCATCATCATCATCATCATCACCGTCATCATAATAATAATAATAGTAATAACAGCAACAGCGATGATGATGAAGTTCATAATGATAATAATAATAAAAATAACAAAACAAGTAATAATAAAAATAATAATGATAGTATGGTTATCATTAATCTACATAATTGTGATAGCAATAATTATCATCATCATTCTGATCTATCGACAACTCGGATTTGCATGAGACCTGATGACAGACAGACGTGCTACATATTTACATTAATTATAGGATTTGTGTTGCTTTTCACAATCATTATTTCTTTGAAAGCTAATAATACTTGAGGGCGGCGGGGTCACTGCAATTATTATATACACACAAACACCATGATTATCATTGCAATAATCACACATGTGGCTGTGTGTTAAGAAGCTTGCTTCCCAACCATATGGTTCCGGGTTCAGTCCCACTGCATGACACCTTGGACAAGTGTCTTCTATTATAGCCTCAGGCCGACCAGAGCCTTGTGAGTGGATTTTGTGGTTGGAAATGGAAACTGAAAGAGGCCTGTCATATATATATATATATATATATATATATACTCTTTTACTCTTTTACTTGTTTCAGTCATTTGACTGCGGCCATGCTGGAGCACCGCCTTTAGTCGAGTAAATCAACCCCAGGACTTAATCTTTGTAAGCCTAGTACTTATTCTATCAATCTCATGTTGCTGAACTGCTAAGTTACAGGGACGTAAACACACCAACATCGATTGTCAAGCGATGTTGGGGGGACAAACACAGACACACAAACATATACACACACATACACATATATATATATATATATATACATATACATATATACGACGGGCTTCTTTCAGATTCCGTCTACCATATCCACTCACAAGGCTTTGGTCAGCCCGGGGCTATAGTAGAAGACACTTGCCCAAGGTGCCACGCAGTGGGACTGAACCCAGAACCATGTGGTTGGTAAGCAAGCTACTTATCACATAGCTACTCCTGCACTATATATATATACATATATATATATATATGTAAATTTATGTGTCTGTGTTTTTGTGTCTGGGTTTGTCCCCCAACTATCACTTGACAACCAATGTTGGTGTGTTTACATCCCTGTAACCTAGCGATTCAGTAAAAGAGACCAATAAAATAAGTTCTAGGCATACAAAGAATAAGTGCTGGAGTCGATTTCTGCAACTAAAAGCCCTTTAAGGTTCTGCTCCAACATGGCCACAATCAAATGACTGAAACAAATAAAAGAATAAAAGAATATATACATATACATATATATAGGTTATGAGTGATAGTGGTGTCAATTAGACCCAAGGGTTTCAGGTAATGCTGAGTAAGTGCTATGGATAGACCATAGTTAAGCTCCAGGTTCGGTGATTATGCGAATAAGGGGTCCAACGCAGGTCATATATCAGCGTGTGAATATAAGGATTTACTTTTCATAATGAGATAAAAAACCAAGGCTGTGTATATTTTAGAACATTTATGAATAAAATGTCTTACAGCTGTTTCCAGGATATTTATTATATCCCTTCATCAGAGATGGTGCATCTATAGACACGTACATGGAACCTTATGTGCGCACTTTTGAATGTGTGCGTGTGTGCAGGTATGTGCGTATATAGATGTATGCAAAAATATGCGCATATTAGACGCGTTTTAACCTTATAACTTTCTCACACTTTTTTCTGTATTTTACTTTTAGCCCTATAAATTTTTTTTGCTTGCATGTGTATGGGTGCGGAGTTGTTGTGTGCATGTATGTGTGCGTGTGTAATAGATAACATACTGTACATTTAAACACAACAGAAGCTACCTTTAACAGGCAGCTTTACACACTAGAAGACGCAGTCAAAATGACCAACACATATATATACGCATATATACATAGACATATATACACACACACAAATATATATATATATATATGTATATATATATATATATGTGTATACATATATATATATATATATATATATATATATATATATACATACATAGAGAGAGACAGAGGTAGATAGATAGATAGATAGATAGATAGATAGATAGATAGATAGATAGATAGATAGATAGATAGATAGATAGATGTGCATTAGTGAAATGAAAGGCAAGAAAGTATGAAAATGAAAAGATGAAACGAAATGAAAGAAAATTATGAGAGGTAATGTAGAAGAGTAATAAATGCAAGAAATGGAAAGCTGGGGGGTTGCAGAGAAAAAGAAAGAGTAAGAAAGAGAAAGAAAGCGAAAGAAAGCGAAAGAGAAAACTTCGAAAATGGAGAAAAGATGACGTTTGTTCATTTTACATGACTTACACATTAAGGAAATATTGAAGAAATATTGAAGAAGAGAAATATAGACAATAATTCATCTAATGGACATGTCTTGTTGATAAAAGGAACAGGAAACAGCCATCTTACAATTATCAATTTCTCACATTGAGGAGATACAGGCTCCTTAGACTGCAGTATAAGCAGTCTGTCAAGGAGAATAGTGATTAATCTGTGTGTGTGTGTGGGGGGGGGGGGTGAGTATGTCTCTCTCTCTCTCTCTCTCTCTCTCTCTATCTATCTGTTCCAGAAGTTTAGAGACATTTTTTTCAAGGGACATTTATTACTTTCAAAGAAGTACAAGACTCTAATCACCTTCAAAGTAAGACCCTCTGACTTCAATGCATTTGTTGCAGCACTCCAGCCATTTCATGAAGGCCCTATGGAAGACCTCCAGAGTGTAAGTGTTCATGGCTCTTGTCACAGGTGCCCTACTGTCACAGACATCCAGGACTCTCCTTTAATCTTCTCCTGCAGTTTGTAGAACAACCAATAGCCACAGGAAACAAGGTCCGAATTGTAAAGAGGGGGAGAGACAGTTTTGATGCCCATCTCTGTCAAATTGTTTATTACTCAGATGAAATTGTGAACTGGTGCATTACCAAGGCACAAATGCTCTGGACTTCGGTGATGAAATCTCTTTACTGAAGTTTCAGGATTTGTACCTTTTGTAGAAAGGTATTTTTACTCTTTACAGAAATTGAATATATCAGTCTCATCTATATAGGACCCTATTCGGTCATGAATGACCATGGGATTGCACCTAGAAAATTCCTCTCCAAAGCACAAATCCAGTCAAGGTTATTTGTGGAAAACCAGTAGTCACCCATGCATACCAGCCTCCCCTCTCCAATGTCATCCAAGGCAAAGCCCAATACAGCTTGGCACCAGTGACGTCGCAACTCATTTCTACAGCTGAGTGAACTGGAGCAACACAAAATAAAGAGTCTCACTCAAGAACACAACACACAGCCCAGTCCAGGAATTGAACTCACTGCCTCATGATTGTGAGCCCGATGCTCTAACCACCGAGTCACATGCCTATACACACAGTGTATTGGTAGGCAAGTGAAGTTAAAGGATACTGCATCAATGCCTTTCCACATGTCTTGTTGATAAAAGATAGACTGGCAGTGATCTCAGAACTATTGATCTCACTTCATAAGAACAAATATTTGAGAAGGCTAGTGCAGAAGTGGACTTCAGTGTTGTGACATTATTACTTTTCTAGCTACCGTCTTACTTTAATGGAAGACCATAACCAAATAACAGGCTTAATCAACTGAGTCTTTAATTAAAACTCAGAGTAACAAACTATTAATTTTGTTTTTATTAACTAATTAAGCTCAATGTTGCAAATCTATAAACAAGTGCAATGACATATTAAAGTATTCCTGTCTTCTTCATGCATCAGCTCTTTTTCATTCTCACTATCTCTTTCTTTCTTTCTTTCTCAGACATGCAATAGCTTATATTCTCTCTCACACAAACACATGTATATGTCGTTGTCATGTATTTCTCTCTCTTCCGTTCACAGCAACACACACACATGCTCCATACACATACATTCTCTTTGTCTCTCTCTCTCTTGTTCTCTCTCTCTCTCTCTCTCTCTCTTTCTCTCTCTCTCTCTCTCTCTCTCTCTCTCTCTCTCTCTCTCTCTCTCTCTCTCTCTCTCTCTCTCTCTCTCTCATCTACCAACTTCAAAGACCTGTGAAATTTTCTTTAATCTCTTTCAACATTTTCTTACTTCCAAACTTCCAAACTGTTTCTCACTTAAGAATATTTTACTTTGACAGATGAACACGAAATTATGTGTGTGTGTGTGTGTATGTGTGTGTGTACATACAAACATATATATATATATATATATATATATATATATATATATATATATATATATATATATATAAATACATGATGTGTGCGTGTGTATAGATTGATAGATATGCACACATATATAATTACAGTGATAATGAGGCCAGATTAGTTACAAAGAATGATCAGTTGCACAAATTTTGGATATTAAAGATGAAGAAAGGTATACTAAATATCATACAAGAAGATAGACTCTTGATTTATTAAACCTATGTCCACATCAAGAGAAAGTAAACACCCACTCAGCACCAATTGCCATTGACTCTGAATAAGGAAGGGAGATAATCTTGAGAACTTAATTCTTCTGAATTAACATGCCATTAAGAGAATAGCAATTTTTTTTTCTAAAAGTTAGAGGAGAGTTGTGAACATGTGTTTCTGCCTCAATAGGCATTATCAACACAGCATTGTGTTATCTTGCTTCCAGCAGAATAGTCATAGACTTAAGGAGTCCACTTTGGAAACCTGTGGCTCGAGTTTTAATCCTACCACACAGCTCAATGGAAAAGTGCCAGTTACTTGTAGTCTCAATTTGATTTGTAGTCTTGATAGAATTTGTTAGTTGGAAACTGTATAGAAGCCTCCTACACCCCATATATGTATAATTTTTCTCGTCTGGCCGTAAAGCCTTTTCTGTTTGTTTTCCTGTCTTGTTTTTTGTCCGCCACTACATTCCTCCATGGCTAGATTTAATTTGCGTATACAACTTTAATCTGCGATCCATGGGACGAGCCGTTTTAGCGATGCATCCTGCCCAAGCTCGTCGAAACGCCGGTGTTAAAACGTGGGTGGCTGATGAAGGAGATGTTCTCTATGTGGCTCGTGTGTTCTCGTCTACGTTTGTTTGCAATGTCCTGTACCCAGATATGCACCTATACATACAGGTGGATGTCGGTATGCACATACCTGTACGTATATATGCATATACTCATTTACTATTTGTTTATATATATATATATATATATATATATATATATATAAATAATATATGAGTATATGCATATATATGTACATGTATGTACATACCTTCATCTACATGTACATATAAATACATATCTGGGTACATGACATTGCAAAAAAACATGGACAAAAAGATAAACAAGGTACAAAAAACACGCAGGCCACATAGAGAACATATCCTTCATCAGCTGCCACCATTAAAACACTGGCATTTCGAAGAGTTAGGGCAGGACGCATCGTTAAAATGGCTCTTCCCACGGACACAAATTAAATTTTTTTCGTGGAGGATAGTGGCAGATGGAAAACAAAACAGGAAAACGAAACGGTGAAATAAACATACATATATATATATATATATATATATATATATGCAAAGTTTAGAGAGCTCTTACCCCTGCTGGCGACAAAGGGACTCTCACTCAGAGTAAAAGGCAGACTGTATGACGCATGCGTACGAACAACCATGCTACATGGCAGTGAAACATGGGCTGTAACTGCTGAGGACATACGTAAGCTCGCAAGGAATGAAGCCAGTATGCTCCGTTGGATGTGTAATGTCAATGTGAATACCCGTCAGAGTGTAAGTATCTTGAGAGAAAAGCTGAACATTAGAAGCATCAGTTGTGGCGTGCAAGAGAGACGATTGCGCTGGTATGGACATGTGGTGAGAATGGAGGAGGATAGCTGCGTGAAAAAGTGCCACACCCTAACAGTTGAGGGAACCCGTGGAAGAGGTAGGCCCAGGAAGACCTGGGCTGAGGTGGTGAGGCAAGACCTTCGTACATTGGGCCTCACCGAGGCGATGACTACGGACCGAGACCTTTGGAAATGGGCTGTGCGTGAGAAGACCCGGCAAGCCAAGTAAGATCGTTGCCAGTGCCCCTGGACTGGTTCTTGTGCGGGTGGCACATGAGATGCACCATTTTGAGCGTGGCCGTTGCCAGTACCGCCTGACTGGCTCCTGTAGGATTTTCGAGCGAGATCGTTGCCAGTGCCCCTGGACTGGCTTGTGCGGGTGGCACATAAAAGACACCATTTCGAGCGTGGCCGTTTTCGTGCGGGTGACACGTAAAAGCACCCACTACACTCTCTGAGTGGTTGGCGTTAGGAAGGGCATCCAGCTGTAGAAACTCTGCCAAATCAGACTGGAGCCTGGTGTTGCCATCCGGTTTCACCAGTCCTCAGTCAAATCGTCCAACCCATGCTAGCATGGAAGGCGGACGTTAAACGATGATGATGATGATGATGTGTGTGTGTGTGTGTGTGTGTGTGTGTGTGTATGTGTGTGTGTGTGTATGTGTGTGTGTGTGTGTGTGTGTGTGTGTGTGTGTGTGTGTGTGTGTGTGTGTATATATATATATATATATACATACGTAGGGGACTCTAAATAGAATAGAGGTAGTACCTTTGCTGTTTGGCAGCTGCATCTTGCAAGGAAGGGTCAAATGGACAGGCATCACTGGTCATCAATGAACTCTTAATCTCTCACTTAATGGGACACCTAGTTCCCTACTTCAGCTCTGAGTTAAACCAAGTGAGGGGATGGTGTTAACACTGCACCAGTAAACAAGAGACCTCTGGTAAAGCTTCCCAAGGAATCATCAGCTAGGGCAAAAAAACCTGCTCAGGTCAACAGCCTAGTGTTTGGGACCAAGGCATGTTTCAGGTAGAGGTGTACGGTTGTGGTTAACCACTAACTTACCCATGATGCATTCATGCTGGTAACAAGCAGACTAGAACCCATACAAGATCATTCATCACTCAGGTTAACATAAAAGAGTGGACAGGTTTCAATTTCACTGACTCACAAAGGGCAGCAACAGACCAAAGAGAAGTGATGAAATCTGATTGTGAAATCATCAACAAATGCCCCAACAACTACAAAGTCAAGGGACTAGAAGGAAGGAAGGAGATATATATATGCATATATATATATATATATATATATATATATATATATATATATATATATATATATGTGTGTGTGTGTGTGTGTGTGTGTGTGTGTGTGTGTGTGTGTGTGTGTGTATGTGTGTGTGTGTGTGTTAAAATTTCCACTTATTTTTATTTTCCTAAAATTTTCGTTGCATCTTGCAACCTTTTCAATAGTCTTGACTCTGTCCATTATTCACGTTGCGTTCTGTTTTTGCTTTACTTTTTTTGTTTTGCGCATGCGTGTGTCTCAGTGTGTGTGTATGTATGTATGCGTGTATGTGTGCATGTGTGTGTATGTATGTCTGTGTGTGTGCATATGTATACATGTATGTATGTGTGTGTATGTATATATGCATGTATGTGTTTGCATGTATGTATGTATGTATTCTGCATTTGTGTGTGTGTTTTTTTTATGTATGTGTGTGTGTGCACATACACACACACATACATAAAAAAAAAATTTTTTAATTAAAAAATTTTTTTTTTTAATTTAAAAAAATTAAAAAAAACATTTCGGGGGTATTTTGCTCTTTCATCAGCACCCGTTTAACCCATTTAACCCATTTATCATATTCGAACACATTGCTTGAATAGCTACTATATATAGCAGTGTATAGTTATTAGATATATCAATTTACATATTAAACACATTCCTGGAAGCTGGTACATAAGTGCTAATGACTTATAAGTAGATGGTATTTCATTATCCAATCATAATATACTATAAAGTATATTAAATGTTTTATGAGTCTTATAAAAACGTCTAATATTTTTTATAGGTTGCATAACGAAATATCACACACCTACAAGTCATTAGTATTAACAAGGTCATAATACTGATAATTATTATTGGGAATCTTGAAAACAGTGACAAAAAAATCTGAGAATAAAACCTGTAAAGCTTCATCTCAACCTGGGATCAATGCAGTGCAAAAAACAATGTTTGTTAGATTCAGGAAGAATAATCTGTTAAGTACTCAAAACAAAGTGAAAAACAGATATGAAGAGTAAGGAAAAAAAATTGGTGTAAAAGAAGGAATGAAATATTTTTCATCTCAGAACACAAGATGCAATTTGACAGGAAACAATTAAACCAGAGAAAGCAACAATTCAATGTATAAACATAAGAATGTAATATATCACACACTGTGGAAGCGCGTGGCTTAGTGGTTAGGGTGTCAGCATCATGATCGTAAGATTGTGGTTTTGAATCCTGGACTGGGCGATACGTTGTGTTCTTGAGCAAAACACTTAATTTCACGTTGCTCCAGTCCACTCAGCTGGCAAAAATGAATAACGCTGCGATGGACTGGTGTCCCGTCCAGCTGGGGAACACATACGCTATTGAAACTGGGAAACCGAGCCCCTGAGCCTGGCTAGGCTTTAAAAGGGCACATTTATTTTATTTAATATATCACACACATCTCAAGAACATGGAGATGCACCAGGTGAAACTACCAAAGAAAACCTCATAATAATAACAACAACAACAACAACAATAATAATAATAATCCTTTCTACTAAAGGTGGGAGAGGACTAGTCAATTACATCAACTGCAATGATCAACTGGTACTTAATTTATTGACCCTGAAAGGATGAAAGGCAAAGCGGAATTTGAACTCAGAACGTACAAATGGACAAAATGCCACAAAGAATTTTGCTTGGTATGCTAATTATTTTGCCAGTTCATTGCTTTAATAGTAATGATGACCAAGGTGGTGGTGGTGGTGGTGGTGGTGGTGATGATGATAAAGCAACAAGAGGAATATAAAGGAAATTGGAATAGAGTGCCTAGTAGAACTGTTACAAAATGTTTGCCTCCTTGACAGAGCCAAGGGGGCAAAAGAAAGAGTGTGGTGTGTTAGTCTTGAAGAGAGGCAAAATCAAATGAATGGGCGGGCTAGCAATACTGTTGGGGGAGGTTATGAAGCAGATAGAAGAGACGGGCTATAAGTACTTGGGGATTTTGGAAATTGATAAATTGATGGAGAAAGAAATGACAGAAAAATTTAAGGTGGAGTACGTGTGCAAACTGAGACTGATCCTTAAGTTGAAATTAAATGGACAGAATAAGTTTGAAGCTATCAACACCTGGGAGGTTTCACTCTTTAGATATGGAGCATGGACAGTAGATAAACTAAACTGGAGCATGGACAGTAGATAAACTGGAGCATGGACAGTAGATAAACTAAACTGCTTAGACAGAAGTACAAGATAAACTAAACTGCTTAGACAGAAGTACAAGAAAGTTGCTGACTAGATATGGGATACTCCACCCCAAAAGTGATACAGACAGACTGTATGTACCAAGAAAAAGAGAGGGAAGAGGACTGATTGGATGTGAACACAGCATTAGAGCAGAAGAAAACAACATAGTATGGTATGTAGAAAATGCCACAGAACCACTATCATTGGAATTAAGAAGGTCAGGCTTGTGTAGGATGGAAGATTGCAAAGATAAAACACTGTACAAGGATTTGAGAATGAATGAAACTGAAAATAGGTGCATAAAGAAAAGAAGCATGGACAATTTTATTGGGATGTTGAAAATAAGAGAGACAGAGACTAAAAGTTATTTATAACCGGAAATGGAGGCTCTAATCTGTGCTGCCCAAGAGCAAGCATTAAGAACCAATTACATCAAATACAGAATAGACAACATATCAGAAAGTGATAAGTGCAGAATTTGTGGACAAAATAGTGAAACTGTATGGCATATTACCAGTCAATGTAGGCCACTAGCCCAGAAAGAATATAAGAGATGCCATGACAATATTGCAAGAACAATGAACAATTGAAAAATAAGGGGTGTTAGCTTAGTTCACTGGTAGTGAACAGCTGACACTGTAGTACATCTCCAGTGGTAGAAGCTGTGCAAAGGCAATAAAATAGTAATAATAATAATAATGGTTTCAAATTTTGCTACATGGGCAGCAATTTTTGGTGGGAGGGGATGAGTCGATTACATCAACCCCAGTGTTTAACTGGTACTTATTTTATCGACGCTGAAAGGATGAAAGGCAAAGTTGACCTGGGCAGAATTTGAATTCAGAAAGTAGCGATAGGCAAAATACCGCTAAGCATTTCGTCCTGCATGCTGATGATTCTGCCAGCTCGCTACCTTGATAACAACGATAATAGTAATGATAATATAATAATAATAATAATAATAATAATAATAATAATAATAATAATAATAATAATAATAATAATGATAATGATAAGAAGAAGAAGAAGAAGAAGAAGAAGAAGAAGAACAACAACAACAACAACAACAACAACAACAACAACAACAACGAGGACGACAACAACAACAACAACTACTACAATAACAATAACAACAACAGTAATAATAATTATAATTTCTCATATTAAAGCTCAAATCTCAAATAATGATTTCAACATATTAGCATTCAGTCTTCTTCTTTTTCTTCCTCTTCTTGACATTATTATTATTATTATTATTATAATTATTATTATTATTATTATTATTATCATCATCATTATCATCATCATTATCATCATCATCATTATTATTATCATTGTTGTTGTTGTTGTTATTGCTATTATCATTTATATATTTATTTATTTGCCATGAATAAATCAATATCATGAAATGATTGATAAATAATTTGTTTCAACATTAATTTCTCTCCTTCTACCATTAACCCTCTGGCCATTGTTTATTTGTTGACATAAATTTCCTCATTATTTTCTTTATATTCCAAAGTAATATTCCTCACCAGTAATTTTCCATTGTGATCATCACCTTCCCTATTGGGTCAGCAAATAGATATTGTGTATGGTGGCACTGATTTCCTCTGATTAATCTTCTCTCATTATCAATGATCTTTACTGCAAGATGCAGTTTTAAGGCTTTTGCATACATATCATACATGCAAGCATATACACATACATACATAAATGTGAGCGTGTGTACATCTATATATACATACATATATATACACATATATATATATACAGACACACATACATGTGTGTGTGTAATATACATAAGTATGGTAATGCAAACAGAAAAATAGAACTGAAGACATGAGCATGTATGTTCTTTTATGATTGATAAACCAGTTTTATGAGTTTGATAGGTGCCAGTGCACAAAACTCTTACTCCTAGAGCCTTTCAATAACTTGATGATGATGATGATGATGATGATATATCTACATACACACACACGCACACACACACACACACACACATGCGCACACACACACACACGCACACACACACACACATATATAGATCCTGGGCTGGTGGCACATAAAAAGCACCATTCAAGCATGGTCGATGCCAGTGCTGCTGCCTGACTGGCCCCCATGCCAGTGAAACATAAAATGCAACCACTACACTCTCAGAATGGTTGGCGTTAGGAAGGGTATCCAGCTGTAGAAACCTTGCCAGATCAGATTGGAGTTTGGTGCAGCTTCAGTCAAACCGTCTAACCCATGCCAGCATGGAAAGCGGAAAAAGACCATCCAGAAGAGTTGCAGGAGATTCTGAATTCGTCTGGTGGCCATGGTTGAAGCCAATGGTGATTTTATTGAATAAATTTACTCTTTAGTATTTCAAGATATTTTTATGGAATTTTGGTAAATATATCTGTTAAAATAAGATGTTAGTGTTATTTTCACTTTTGCATAATTTAGACAATTTATTCATTGCACCCTGTATATATACATGCATATATCATCACTGCCAAATGTTAATTTTTCCATTTGGAGCGTGGCCGTTGCCAGTACCGCCTGACTGGTCTTCGTGCGGGTGACACGTAAAAGCGCCCACTACACTCTCTGAGCGGTTGGCGTTAGGAAGGGCATCCAGCTGTAGAAACTCTGCCAAATCAGATTAGAGTCTGGTGCTGCCATCCGGTTTCACCAGTCCTCAGTCAAATCGTCCAACTCATGCTAGCATGGAAAACAGACGTTAAACGATCATCATCATCATCATTATCATCGTTTAACGTCCGCTTTCCATGCTAGCATGGGTTGGATGATTTGACTAAGGACTGACGAACCAAATGGCTGCACCAGGCTCCAATCTGATCTGGCAGAGTTTCTACAGCTGGATGCCCTTCCTAATGCCAACCACTCCGAGAGTGTAGTGAGGGCTTTTACGAGCCACAGGCATGAGGGCTAGTCAGGTGGTACTGGCAATGGCCATGCTTAAGTGGTGTTTTTTACATGCCACCTGCACAGGAGCCAGTCCAGCGGCACTGGCAACAACCTCACTCGAATGTTTTTTTACGTGTCACCGGCACAAGTGCCAGTAAGGTGACACTGGTACTGAACACATTCGAATGGTGCTTTTTATATGCCACCAGCATGGTTTATGTGGCATATATATATATATATATATATATATATAAGCAATGTTAATTCTCTAAATGAAGTATTAACAGTAACTGCACGATAAAGTGTAGTATATTGCCACTTAAGTGTGGCTGACCCCTAGGGGTGGATGTTACTGTTGCTTTTAGCCCCAGGAGGATGTAAAGGTGTACACCTGTACATCTTCATTACTTCATTACTCATCTATATTTAATTCACCTACCTTGGTGAACACACACATACTTTGCCATAACACTACCTGGATTTACCTTAGATTTTACCTAAGGACATACAGAATAACATTCATACCCTCTGAAAAATGAGTTGTGTATTTCCTTATTTCCTTACTCTCTACTCTTTTACTTCATTGCTTATTATCTGCGAATTTTCGATGTCTAAATCTTTTATTTGAATATTTCCATGTCTACATCTTTCATATATTTTCCACTTGTCTCCGATGACAGAATACCCCATATTCAGGCATACTCGCCTATAGGTTGAGATATCCCCGGAACAGCTGTAAAACCTCAACTAATCTAAGAATAATATATAATAATGTATATAAACTGAGATGCTTGTTATATATATATCTGCTACTTCGGAAACCTTAAATGGATCCATAGCTCCCATCTCAGTTATGAGCTTGGAACCCTGATAATCCATTACAGCACTTACCCAGCGTACCTATTCATTTAGATCACCAGTGAACTAAATCCCCATATTGTGCATATACATACATATATATATTAGCTGCTATTTCTGAACTTTGGTATATGGTGAAGCAAATGCTTGCTGATCCCTTAATTATGTTTATATATATATATATATATATTATGTGTGTATATATATATATATATGTAGTTTTTATTTATTTATGCACCCTTTTTTAAAGCCTAGCCAGGCTCATGGGCCCGGTTTCCCGGTTTCTATGGCGTACATGTCCCCACCCCCGCCAGCTGGACGGGACGCCAGTCCATCACAGCTTTACTCAAGAATCAGGAAGAAAGAGTGAGAGGGCGAAAGAGTACAACAGGGGTCGCCACAATCCCCTGCCGGAGCCTCGTGGAGCTTAGGTGTTTTCGCTCAATAAACACACACAACGCCCAGTCTGGGAATCGAAACCACAATCCTCCGACCATGAGTCCACTGCCCTAACCACTGGGCCATTGTGCCTCCACATATATATATATGTATATGTATGCATATATGTATCTATATATACATAAATACATATATATATATATAAATATACATATACACACATGTACACATACACGCACAAACATAAGCTCACAGATATCTATATATGCATCATATACAACTGCTGTATGTTTACGATGATATATGTATGCCTATGCATGTTTCTCTACCTGAGGAAAACCATCTATCTATTACAAATCTTTACGCTCCAGTTTCATAATGAACAGTAATCATTGATATTAGATGAGAGATTCTTCAGTATTATCCTTGAGCAATAAACTGAAACTGTTCAGTCTGTAGAGGCAGAATTCTCTAGACTCTAAATCTTCATCATCAATGACGTTTCTCAGGGCATGAGACATTAATGACAGGGTATTCTTTGTTTTGGTCTTGCTACTTGAGACTGTTTAAACTTGGGAGCTTTGAGCTAGAATTTATGTATATCGATGTGAAAGTTGACTGGAGAAAGGAAAAGAAAGGAAAGGCAAGGAAAGGCAAGGAAAGAAAAGGAAAGAAGGTGAGAGAAAGGAAAAGAAGGAAAGGATGAAGACGGAGAGATCAGAAGTAGGTTACATGAAAGAAAGAAAGAAAAGGTGGAAGACAAGAAGAAAGTAAAAGGAAGGAAGGAAGGAAGGAAGGAAGGAAGGAAGGAAGGATGAATGAAACAAAGAAACAATGAAAGAAATAACAAAGGAAAGAACAGAAGAAAGAAAGAAAGAAAGAAAGGGAGGAAGGAAGGAAGGATGAATGAATGAATGAAACAAAGAAACAATGAAAGAAATAACAAAAGAAAGAACAGAAGAAAGAAGAAAAAGGAAGGAAGAAAGAAAGAAAGAAAGAAAGAAAGAAAGAAAGGAAGGAACGATGAATGAATGAATGAAACAAAGAAACAATGAAAGAAATAACAAAAGAAAGAACAGAAGAAAGAAGAAAAAGGAAGAAAGAAAGAAAGAAAGAAAGAAAGAAAGAAAGAAAGAAACAAACAAAGAAAGAATGAAAGGGAGGAAGGAAGGACGGAAGGAAGGATGAATGAATGAATGAAACAAAGAAACAATGAAAGAAATAACAAAATAAAGAACAGAAGAAAGAAGAAAAAGGAAGGAAGGAAGAAAGAAAGAAAGAAAGAAAGAAAGAAAGAAAGAAAGAAGGAACGGGAGGAAGGAAGGAAGGAAGGAAGGAAAGATGAATGAATGAATGAAGCAAAGAAACAATGAAAGAAATAACAAAGGAAAGAACAGAAGAAAGAAGAAAAGGAAGGAAGGCAGGAAGGAAGGAAGAAGGGAAGGAGAGAAGGAAAGAAGGAAGGAAGGAAGGAAGGAAGGAAGGAAGGAAGGAAGGAGAGAAGGAAAGAAGGAAGGAAGGAAGGAAGGGAAGGAGGAAGGAAGGAAGGAAGGAAGAAGGGGAGGGAGGGAGGGAGGAATAAAAGAAGAAAATAAGGAAAGAAGGAAGGAATAAAGGAAGAAAAGAAGGAAGGAAGAAAAGAAGGAAGGAAGAAAGAAAAGGAGAAAAGAAGGAAGAAAAGGAGGAAGGAAAGCAGAAAGTAAAAGGAAGGAAGGAAGGAAGGAAGGAACGAACAAACGAATGGACGAACGAACGAACGAACGAACGAACGAAGGAAAGAAGAAAGGAAAGAGGAAAGTAAAAGGAAGAAAGAAAGAAAGAAAAAAGGAATGAAAGACTGATGTAAACATTAAAACAGTGAAGAATAAACTTGAGAAAAAGATAAAAAGATAAATTAAGGTAGGGAAGCATATTGAAGCAAATTCTTCCCACTTTCAGTGGGAGAGCCGATATGTAGTTGCATGATTTACTAGAAATTTATTACAAAAAATATCTGTTATTTTTTTGGAAAAGAACAAACTTGACATTAGCTGTTTACTGCTGTGAAGAATTCTTGCTTTAGGCAATGGGCATTAAAAAGGCACCAATAGTCATTTCAAGGTGCCCTCTGGCAGAATCAATGAATGCATTTTCTATCTTCTTGGCTAACATCAGCATAATGCACCCTAAGACAAACAGCCCTAAAACGACTTTGGAAATATTCATTTCCTTATAGAAGATCATCCCCCAAAACATTAGCTGATTATGTGTGACGCTAACCTACACTGAATAAAAGATTGTAATAGGCATATGAGAGACTCTTTCTCAATGGTAAACAGCAGTGAATAAAGCCTTTATACAGGTCAAATATATTCCAAACATATTGGAAATTATCTAAACATTTGTTTACTCACAACATTATTTTCATGTGCCTTCAGCAATATTTTTACTCTGAGCTTTTTTTCTTTTTCATATTACATGCATTAAATACTGTGAAGGCACATGGCTTAGTGGTTAGAGTGTCAGGCTCACAACCACAAGGTAGTGAGTTCAGTTCCCTGACTGGGCTACATGTCATGTTCTTGAGCAAGACACTTTATTCCACATTGCTTTATTTCACTCATGAGAAATGAGTTGCAGCGTCACTGGTGCAAAGGCTTTTGCCTTTTCCTTGGATAACATCAGTGGCATGGAGAAGGGAAGATGGTATGTATGGGCAACTGCTGGTCTTCCATAAATAACTTTACCTGGACTTCTGCCTCAGAAGAAAATTTTCTATGATGATGATGATGATGACAACGACATTGACAATGACAACAGCAACGAGGAGGATTTTGTCATCTACCAATGAAATACATGCATATGTATGTATACACATCCAACAGGCTTCAGCACAATTTCTGAGTAGCAAATTTCATCTTCAAGTCTTCGGTTGATTCAATACAATGGTATAAGACATTTGGTATAAGATACAGTGTAGTGAGAGTGAACCCAGAATCACAGATTTATTAAGCAGACTTATATTCACTATCATGACTGCCTTCTTTACAATCTATTTAAGATCATCAAGATTTCTAATGATGAACAAAAGAAAACTGCTGGCAAATAATTAAATAAATCAACAAATACATAAAACTGTCTAAAATACATTGCAAAATACTTAATAGCTCATTAATGACTTTGATTTTGTTAATTAATTAATTTCAAGAAAACTGACAAGTTACATGATTATTTCTTCATCTTCACTCATTACTGTTTTCTTCTCTCTTAGCTTGACTTAGTTAACCAGAAACAATTTATCCTTATGTGTTATGATTTGAAAAGTTTTTCTTCAAATAGGAAATCAAAACAGCATCTGTACACATCTTAATTTAACTTCTGAATGTAATCAATTAAAATTTTGAGGACATTAAAAGAATATCAGATACAAATATGCATATATACATAACTACATACATATGCACATGTCTCTGAATATTATATTTCTACAATTTATATTGGATTACAGGTGCCAGTCATTGGACTGCTGCAATACTGGGTCAATATTTACAAGGGTTTTCATTGACTCTGTAATTTCTTAACTTTAGTAATTATAAAGGACCCCTTTAGTCATGAATGACCATAGGATTGCACCTAGAAAGTTACCCTCCAAGGCAGAAGTCCCAGTAAGCTTGTTTATGGAAGACCAGCAGTCACCCATGCATACCAGCATTCCCTCTCCATGCCACTGATGTTATCCAAGGGAAAAGTAAAGGCCAATACAGCTTGGCACCAGTGACGTTGCAACTCATTTTTACAGCTGAGTGAACGAGCAACATGAAATAAAGGTGTCTTATTCAAAAACACTACACACAGCCTGGTCTAAGAATCAAACACACTACCTTATGATTGTGTGTCCAATGCTCTAACTACTGAGCCATGTCCCTTCACTAGTAATTATATATATATATATATATATATATATATATATATATATATATATATATATATATATATATATATGTATATATAAATAATATATAAATATATGCATATATCCATACATATATGTACATACTTACATCTATATGTATACATACATGCATATATGGGTACAGGACATCACAAAAACGTTAAACACAATGAGAAACGTTTTTTAACGTTTTTTTGTTATGTCCTGTACCCATATATGCATGTTTGTATACATATAGATGTAGGTATGTACATATATGTATGGATATATGCATATATTTATAGATTATTTATATTATTATATGATCGAACGCCACACATCCGTTTCCAAGTGTATATATATATATATATATATATATATATATATATATATATATATATATATATATATATATATATATATATATATATATATATATATATATACATATATATATATATATATATATATATATATATACACACTGATCTTCTCTTGAAAATGGGAGCCAGAATAACTTCATCTGACAGGTCACCAGTTGCATAACTATAATTTTTGCATATATCACTTGCAAATTATGATAATTACATAACTCTTGGCTTCCTGAAACTGCTGTTGGGATAAGACATTACATAATTTCATTATATGTTTATTTTTCTTTACTTTTATTCTGCACTTTCTTGTGTCTATGCAGAGCACCCAACACAGCTGAAGTCCAGGACTCTCCTATCGAACACAACGTATTGGTGTTCAGCTTTTGCTGAATGACCTGCACAAATGATTTGTTTATAGTGATCAAATGTATGTGATGTACATTAGCTTATTTCCCCCTTCAAATCAATGTTGCCTGGCCAGTGTATAAGTTACTCATTGAAAAATGCAAGTGTAAAAATGGTTAATCATAGAGTGATCTTTTGGGTTTTTCATATACTGATATTACAAGAAAAATGTCATGTATATTTGATGAAAATGTAATACTTAACTAGTATCTAGCATTCTAGTTTTGTTATACTTAAGTCTTTGGAATTTTACCTGTTTCAATTAATTAATATTCTTCACATTTTGCTTAATAAATTTTTATCAGCTGGCAAAATCTCCAGAGCTAATTCATTGCTTTCATCTCAATATAACCAAGCTGAATATAAAATGCCACTATTTGAATATAAAACTGATGGCTTCAGATTTCAGCAGATTTCATAGGTACTTAGCCAGTAAAGTTGAATGCTTTAAAATTTGCTTGCAAAAGGAGTGTTTGTGCATAAAAAACCTTATTTTGAAAAAGTTTGAGGTAGAGCCTATACACTTATTATTACTTTTATGAGTGAGTAAATTACAAAGATATATGTATTTCTTAACATATATCCTATTTACAGGACAGTCATTAATGATTCTACAGTTACAGCAACATGTAGTAACTTTCATATTTGTATGATACTGGTAGGTGATATTATATATGATGTAGATACAGTGTCTAAAGTGTTTATCAACTGCACCAGTAGGGGAAATTTTAGTTACCTACATGCTATTATGACTGTCATAAATAAGACCATTACTACTAACGTTAGAGTTGTTATTTTGTCCTATATATGAACACTAACAACTAATATGTTATTTCAGTTGTAGATGAGACATATAAATATTTGATTGTAGATGCTAGTTATTTATTTGTGTGCATACACTTACATAAGTAATATATATGCATATAATTAGTATTTTAGGAGTTCATAATAAGAAGAGAGATGAGTTCACTTCGACCCTCAATTTATCATAAATGTGATGTATGTTGACACATATGAGAAATATTTCATTATATTGATAAAATATTGATTTTGGCATTTAGGTTGGCAAACCATATGTACATTTATATACATGTTTACACATATGTAAATAAATACATGTATAGATGTATGTGTGTTATTGGAGCATTTGAACATATACGTTTTGCAGATAAGATAGAGATTTTTTTATTTATTTACGGCCTCAAACATCTCATAATACCTTCGCGATTTAGTTTGCCCCCTATTATTTATCTTGTTTCTCTCCATGAAATTCAATTGAATTCAGTTGTTGTCTTAAATTCATGCTTATTCATTTTCTAAGCTTCCTAAATTCATGCTACGTTATATTCTAATCACCCAGAATTCATTGCTCTTTTAAAAATTACGATTTATGCATTGTTGTCTCTCAAATATTTAAAATCTACAATTAAGAGCCCTATCTACTCGCTGGCGGTACCTACCCACCACTACCCATTTTCCTTTATTCAAAAATTCTTATCGCTCCTTAAAATTATGGCTTTTAAGTGTTGATTTCTCAGCCCAAGAATTACAGCGTGATGTGCTGCTTGACTGGTCCCCCCTCTCTCTCTCTCTCTCTCTCTTTATATATATATATGATGATGATGATGATGATCTTTTCTCCCGCCATGCCTCTGTCTACCCCTCCATCCTCTCTCTCTCTTTCGTAGTTTTTCCTTAAGGTCTTCAGGTTCTGGCTATATATAAATGAGAAACCCATTCTAAATTATCTCGCTGACATACTACGACGAAATACCCAAGATGCAGATAAGATAGAGATTTTTTTATTTATTTACGGCCTCAAACATCTCATAATACCTTCGCGATTTAGTTTGCCCCCTATTATTTATCTTGTTTCTCTCCATGAAATTCAATTGAATTCAGTTGTTGTCTTAAATTCATGCTTATTCATTTTCTAAGCTTCCTAAATTCATGCTACGTTATATTCTAATCACCCAGAATTCATTGCTCTTTTAAAAATTACGATTTATGCATTGTTGTCTCTCAAATATTTAAAATCTACAATTAAGAGCCCTATCTACTCGCTGGCGGTAACCCGCCCTCCCACCCCCACCCCCTCCACCGGAAGTTCATTCCTCTGTCATCCCTCCCCCTCCACCGGAAGTTCATTCCTCTGTCATCCTACCCCCTCCACCGGAAGTTCATTCCTCTGTCATCCCACCCCCTCCACCGGAAGTTCATTCCTCTGTCATCCCACCCCCTCCACCGGAAGTTCATTCCTCTGTCATCCCACCCCCTCCACCGGAAGTTCATTCCTCTGTCATCCCACCCCCTCCACCGGAAGTTCATTTCTCTGTCATCCCACCCCCTCCACCGGAAGTTCATTCCTCTGTCATCCCGCCCCCTCCACCGGAAGTTCATTCCTCTGTCATCCTGTCAACCTCGGCTGTCTCCCGGAACCCATCTAGTGGCCTTGGCCATCCTCTCCCCTACCTTTGGGTAGCGCATTAAGGTTGAGAAATGTTTGCAGGTTGTAGGTACTGTTTTGCTTATGAATTCTTCCAATTGCAAGTTTTCTTTTCAGGTACACGACACTGCTTTTCCCCTTCCCAGGCTACAGGCCCACACCCCCAACACCCATACTGTTAGGATTGGCACTCTCAACGTCGGCACGCTGAAAGGTAGATCTGGTGAAATTGTTGAGATGCTTGAACGGAGATGCGTAGATATGTGCTGCATCCAGGAAGTAAGATGGAGAGGAGGTTCTGCAAGGTTCCTCACAGGCAAAGAACACAGGTACAAGATTTTCTGGGCAGGGAACACTGACGGGGTCGGGGGCGTAGGAATACTTCTAGCGGAGAAATGGGTGGATAAGGTAATCGAGGTCGTTAGAGTAAGTGACAGAGTACTTAAGATCAGACTAGTGCTTCATCATAGATTAGCTACTGTCATCTCAGCCTATGCACCTCAACCTGGGCTACCAGATGGTCTGAAAGACCAATTCTATGACACCCTCTTGCAAACTACCTCGTCGACGAGTGACAGGGACCTTCTCTTTGTGGCTGGAGACTTCAACGGTCATGTCGGACGTCGTGCTGGGGGCTTCCATGGCATACATGGAGGCTATGGCTTCGGTTCCCGCAACGAGGAGGGAACCAGACTGCTGGAGTTCTGTGATGCAACCAATCTTATGGTCTGCAATACCAACTTCATGAAACCTGCCAGTCACCTAGTCACCTACCGCTCCGGCAGACACTCTAGCCAAATCGACTACATCCTCGCCAGAAATAGGGAAAGAGGGCGGCTTATAAATGCCAAAACCTACCCTGGCGAAGAATGTACCCCACAACATAGATTAGTAGTTAGCGACTTTGGGATCAAGGCAAAATGGGTGCCCAGAATTAGACAGGCTTGGAGAAGAAGGGTGTGGAAGCTTAAAGACCCTGCAAACGGACAGAAACTTAGAGACAAGTTACTTGAAGCATTTAACGAAATAGAAGGGGATATAGCATCATACAACGTGGAAGACAATTGGAGATTTCTGAGGGACAACCTGTTGAAAGCCACCGACCAGATTTGTGGGTGGTGTAAGGTCCCCTCCCAACCCAGAGTAACGTGGTGGTGGAACAAGGAGGTAGACAGGGCTATTAGACAAAAGAAACAGGCTTGGAAGGACTGGAAGAACGGTGGTAGCAGGGAATTGTACCAATGTGCCAGAAGGGAGGCTAGGCGACAGGTTTATTTAGCCAGAGGGGAAGCAGATAAGGAAAGATTTGCCAATGTTCTGCGCCGTGAGGACCAAAGACTCGAGGTATTTCGTGTTGCAAGACAGTGTAGGAGAGAGAATAGTGATGTTGTAGGAGAGAAATGTGTTCGCATGGATGATGGTACGCTTGCATTAAATGAGGATGCAAAGAAAGAGGTCTGGAGATGCCACTACGATAGATTGCTTAATAAAGAGAATGAATGGGAGAAAGAGAGCCTGCCTTATGTCGACCCAATAGAGGGACCAGCTATCCGAGTTGATAGCACCAGGGTAGATAAAGCAATTAAGAGTATGAAGACCGGGAAAGCCCCCGGCCCATCAGGAATCACTGCAGAGATGCTCAAAATATCTGGCAGTGTTGGCTATAGCCTAGTCACCCGTATTACGAACCAGGTGATACACGAAGGAGTCATACCCTATGACTGGTGTAGCAGCATCATAGTCAACTGCTAAAAAGGTAAAGGGGACGCTTTAGATACAAATAATTACAGAGGCATCAAGCTGTTAGATCAGGTTATGAAAGTTACAGAGAGGGTCATAGCCCAACTAATTAGGGAGCGAATCAATTTAGATGAGATGCAGTTTGGGTTCGTGCCAGGTAAAAGCACTACTGATGCCTTATTTCTAGTGAGACAGTTGCAGGAGAAATACCTAGCTAAGGATAAACCTCTGTACCTGGCTTTCGTTGACATGGAGAAAGCCTTTGACAGGGTCCCCCGATCCCTTATCTGGTGGTCAATGAGGAAACTTGGGATAGAAGAATGGTTAGTGAGAGCTGTGCGAGCCATGTACAGAGATGCTGCCAGTAAGGTGAGGGTTGGAAATGAGTACAGCAATGAATTCCGGGTAGAGGTAGGGGTCCACCAAGGTTCCGTCCTCAGCCCCCTATTATTTACCATAGTCCTCCAGGCAATCACAGAGGAGTTCAAGACAGGCTGCCCCTGGGAGCTCCTCTATGCTGATGACCTTGCCCTAATTGCGGAGTCACTATCAGAACTAGAGGAGAAGTTTCAGGTGTGGAAGCAAGGTCTAGAATTGAAGGGCCTTAGAGTCAACCTAGCTAAAACCAAAATCCTAATAAGTAGGAAGGTAGATAAAACACAAACCCCTTCAGGTAGATGGCCCTGCTCAGTATGTAGAAAAGGAGTAGGTAGTAACTCTATAAGATGTACCCGGTGCAAGCTATGGACACATAAGAGGTGCAGCAACATCAAAGGCAGGTTAACTAGCAAGTTAGTTTTTGTTTGTGGCAGATGTTCAGGTGCAATAAAGACTGCAAACAAACAGGAAACAACTTCTATCTCATTCCAGGGTGAAAAACTAGAGGTAGTCGATAGCTTCCGCTATCTGGGCGACCAAGTTAGTAGTGGGGGTGGGTGCGCTGAAAGTGTAGCTGCTAGAATAAGAATAGCCTGGGCAAAGTTTAGAGAGCTCTTACCCCTGCTGGCGACAAAGGGACTCTCACTCAGAGTAAAAGGCAGACTGTATGACGCATGCGTACGAACAACCATGCTACATGGCAGTGAAACATGGGCTGTAACTGCTGAGGACATACGTAAGCTCGCAAGGAATGAAGCCAGTATGCTCCGTTGGATGTGTAATGTCAATGTGAATACCCGTCAGAGTGTAAGTATCTTGAGAGAAAAGCTGAACATTAGAAGCATCAGTTGTGGCGTGCAAGAGAGACGATTGCGCTGGTATGGACATGTGGTGAGAATGGATGAGGATAGCTGCGTGAAAAAGTGCCACACCCTAACAGTTGAGGGAACCCGTGGAAGAGGTAGGCCCAGGAAGACCTGGGCTGAGGTGGTGAGGCAAGACCTTCGTACATTGGGCCTCACCGAGGCGATGACTACGGACCGAGACCTTTGGAAATGGGCTGTGCGTGAGAAGACCCGGCAAGCCAAGTAAGATCGTTGCCAGTGCCCCTGGACTGGTTCTTGTGCGGGTGGCACATGAGATGCACCATTTTGAGCGTGGCCGTTGCCAGTACCGCCTGACTGGCTCCTGTAGGATTTTCGAGCGAGATCGTTGCCAGTGCCCCTGGACTGGCTTGTGCGGGTGGCACATAAAAGACACCATTTCGAGCGTGGCCGTTTTCGTGCGGGTGACACGTAAAAGCACCCACTACACTCTCTGAGTGGTTGGCGTTAGGAAGGGCATCCAGCTGTAGAAACTCTGCCAAATCAGACTGGAGCCTGGTGTTGCCATCCGGTTTCACCAGTCCTCAGTCAAATCGTCCAACCCATGCTAGCATGGAAAGCGGACGTTAAACGATGATGATGATAATATATATGTAATAAATATATAATTAAAATGTATAATTATATATTATATTAGGTATATATATAATTTATATATATATGTGTGCATGTGTGTGTATGTATGTAATTATATATATATATATACATATATATACACAGGGGCTGGACAAAATAATGGAAACACCTAGCATCATAGCATCATAATTTTGAAATATCTATAAAACTGTCAAAAGCATGTTTATTTTTATGTTTATTGATTTATTATTAGTGTTGCTTAATATGTTTTGCTAAAATTGCTGTTTCTTTTCAGATATCATCAGAAAAAGTACTTAAAATTTATTAAAATGACAGATCTATCGGACGTTCAAAGAGGTCAAATTGTTGGTGCTCATATGGCAGGCACTAGCATAATGGAAACAGCCCAAATGCTTTGTGTATCAAGAAGTACTATCTTGAAAGTAATGACAGTCTTTGAGAAAGAGGGAAAAACCTCCTCGTCAAAACAAAACTCCAGAAGAAAACTAAAACTTTCAGATAGGGACCGTCGGACACTTACACAACTTGTAAGAAAGGATTACAAAAGTGCAGCCTCCAGAATTACTGCAGAGTTTAATGACCGCATCAAGAACCCAGTTTCCACAAAGCCAGATTTCATGGGAGGGCTGCAATCAGAAAACCACTACTTTCAAAAATAAACATTGCAAAGCATTTAGAGTGGAGTAAAAACCTACAGAATTGGTCCCTAGAGCAGTGGAAGAATGTTATTTTCTCAGACAAGTCATCCTTTACCCCATTTCTGACCACCAGCCGAGTATACATGTGGAGACAGCCAAAAGAAGCATTTAACCCATTAAACATGGAGGAGGATCTGTGATGATCGGTGAGGGGCTATATCTTGGGAATCCACTGGCCCAATGGTTTCCCTTCATGGCAGAATTAATGATCAAGACTATTTAAGCATTTTATCTGATCAAATTCATTGTATGGTTGCGGAACTGTTTCCGGGGGGGGGGGGGGGACACAATCTTTCAGGATGATAATGCACCAATTCACACAGCTAAAGTTGTTACTGAATGGCACGAGGAACATTCTAGTGAAGTTGAACATCTTATCTGGCCACCACAGTCCCCAGATCTCAATATTATTGAACATTTATAGTGCGTTTTACAAAAACAAGTAAGGAGTCGATATCCTCCACCATCATCACTACAAGAACTGGAGACTGTTTTAGCCAAAGAATGGACCAAAATTTCTTTGGAAGCAATTCAAACTTTTTATGAGTCCATACCTCGTAGAATTCAAGCTGTAATTACTGCCAAAGGCGGTCCTACCCAATATTTAAAATAAATTTGTTTGAAACTTTAAGGTGTTTCCTTTATTTTGTCCAACCTCTGTATATATATTATTATTACATATGTACAAATATAGAATGAAACATTGTGCAACTATCAGATATTTATTCACTCTAAACATCCTTGTTCTGAGTCCTCCTTTGAGTCTTAGTTTATTCTGAAACCATCTAAGAATCCTTTATTATATTTGTGTGCGTGTGTATGTGTGTGTGTGTGTGTGTGGTGTGTATGTGTGTATATATTTACATACAAATGCACATATTTACACTTCCTGATTCATATATATATATATATATATATATATATATATATATATATATATATATCCAAAGCCTAGTACTTATTCTATCAGTCACTTTTGCTGAACCACTAAATTACAGGGACGTAAACACACCATCATTGGTTGTCAAGCAATGTTGGGGGGACAAACACAGACACACAAACATATACACACACATACATATATATATATATGCATATATACGACAGGCTTCTTTCAATTTCTGTCTACTAAATGCACTCACAAGGCTTTGATTAGCTCGAGGCTATAGTAGAAGACACTTGCCCAAGGTGCCACACAGTGGGACTGAACCTGGAACCATCTGGTTCGTAAGCAAGCTACTTACCACACAGCCAATCCTACCCCTAATTGCATAATATTTTTATTTTGTGCTGTTAAATGTTTTGATTTTTTCTGTTTTCCTTGCATACTGTTTTTCTCTGTTATCTTTGTGTGGTACAGTGGATTAATTTAAGACTTTAGCTCTTATTTCTAGCAGGTAGATGCTTGTTAAGCATCATTACGCTTCGTGCAAATTTATAATTCATAGCTATTTAATGCTATTGCGCCTGCAATCCACCTATGTCACTGCTGGTGATATCATCAATTTTAAAATTTATCCACAGATGATATGAACAGTAGTGACATCTGATTTCAAATCTCAGTATTTGAATGTTTTGTTTATATATATGTATATATAAATATATAGCTTTAGGGAAAATAACCAATTTTCAAGAACTCATCGATGAAAATCCACTATCACATATAGAAAAATTAATAATTAAAAGCACAATGTTCAGCAAAATTTGATGATTTTTTTATTTCTCCTTTTTTTCAAGAACAGACTGATGTATTGGTGAACAGTCACCAATATGCAAATATGGAGAGCATAAAGATTGTAGTTGAGATAAAAGTTAGCTGACATGGAGGTCTGGAAACTATTTGAATATTGGAAAAGCGCATTGCCTGTATCATGATGGGTTGTGCTGGGCGTTAAAACATTGACATCATGACTGCTGCTTAATACTCTGTGAATGCTGTAAAGGCTGTAAGACATGATATGGATAGCTGCAACAGAGACAATGAATCCATGAACAGCAGGAAGAGACATGTCAGGTGTTCTGACTGCATCCACATGTCAGAGTTCTTCTCTATATCTTTAAACAGGGTCTTAGGCTCAATTCAGATTGTTATGTGAAACTGCTGGAAACCATGGTCAATCCTTGGTTGGAGAGGCTTGCTGCTGGAAGGCCATATATGTGGCAGCAAGATTTGGCA
>NC_142928.1:164318843-164332990 GCF_046866305.1 Octopus bimaculoides
GAGACAGTCAAAAGAAGCATTTGACACTGACTGCCTTCTTCCGACTGTTAAACATGGAGGAGGATCTGTGATGATCTGGCGGGGGGGGGGGGCGGCGGCTATATCTTGGAAATCCGCCGGCCCAATGGTTTCCCTTCATGGCAGAATTAATAGTCAAGACTATTTAAGCATTTTATCTGATCAAATTCATCCTATGGTTGTGGAACTGTTTCCGGAGGAAAACACAATCTTTCAGGATGATAATGCACCAATTCACACAGCTAAAGTTGTTACTGAATGGCTTGAGCAACATTCTAGTGAAGTTGAACATCTTATCTGGCCACCACAGTCTCCAGATCTCAATATTGTTGAACATTTATGGTGCGTTTTAGAAAAACAAGTAAGGAGTATCCTCCACCATCATCACTACAAGAACTAGAGACTGTTTTAGCCAAAGAATGGACAAAAATTTCTTTGGAAGCAATTCAAACTTTGTATGAGTCCATATCTCGTAGAATTCAAGCTGTAATTACTGCCAAAGGCAGTAATTAACCCCCATTAAAATAAATTTATTTAAAATTTTAAGGTGTTTCCTTTATTTTGTCCAACCCCTGTATGTATATATAATACATACAGTTCATTTATACAATATGTGTATAATGAACCTCTATGTAAGCAGACAATTGTTCACTAATCCAAGTAATGTGTGTTGCAAAATCGTTAATAAATTAGGATTAGCTAGACAGGGTGCAACCATTTCAATCTAAGTGCCCAACATTCAACATGAAAGACCATATATCGAACTTCAATGAAAAGCCTATGTTTAAATTGATTAGCCTTAAATCAAACATAGATAGATTCAGTAAAAAGGTATTAGATAGGATAAGGCCTAAAGTGGAAGGCTACCTCCACCTTACTCTCTGGCTAAAAATGAAGGAATTATTGGATTGGTTTGTTAACATAGATAATGATCATAGAACTTCTTTCCTGCAATTTAATATAGACAATTATTACTCTTCTATCTCCTTCATACTTCTAAAAAGAGCCCATGAAATTTATTGATGTAACTAAAGAGGAAATAAATATAATTTTAGCTGATCAGAAATCTATAATTCTTTTAGGAATTCAAAGAAAAATAACTTTGACATAATGAATGGATCTTTTAACTCTGTACAAACCACTAATTTGGACTGTTCTTGCTTTATCATTTATAGGATCAATTCCAGAAGATTATACCGTGATAACACTCTCCTGACTCTTAGTAATTATATACCATCATCATTAAAAAAGACTTTGTATAGGACTGCATAAATCGTTCAAGGAATACAATCTTTCTATAGCTTTTGGTAAGGGATGATACTGAGAATGTTGGGTGTCTGAGAAGGTGAGATGGCTTCAAGGACAAGGATTACTGATAGCATTAAAGTAGAAAATGAAATATGTACAGTTCTGCGCTCATATAATTTTAGCAGCTGAGTGAATAGGACTGTAGTTAGAAGAGTGATGGAGGGATGGGTGCTAGGAAGATGAATTGTTAGAATTGCTTGACATTGAGTGTAGGAGCAGAGACAAAACAATGTGCTTTTAGGACCTTATTCTTGTTGAAATGGCGGGATCTTATTGAACACAGTGAATCACCAATCATCTTGGTCTTTTGTTATCCTGCTGAGGTCAAGTTTGCCTCTCATCTTTTTGAGGTCAATAAAAAGAATACCAATCCAGAGTGATGAGCTGGTAGAACTGTAAAAATATCTGGCAAAATGTCTCATGGTATTTGTTCCAGCTCTTTGTGTTCTGAGTTCAAATCCTGCTGTGACCTACTTCAGTGGTAGACTTAACCTGTTTCCTAGTTTAACGCAATCACATGGCACTTTGGGCATCTTTAGCAGAGTCCACTCTGTCGTAAGTATTAAGGCCAGGACTTAAGTTTGAGGATATTTTCCATCCTTCCTCCCACTGTTCCTGAAGGCCCAACAAAGAGTCATGACTACTGCCTTCTCTTCTTACTAAAAAACAAAAGAAAGAGAGAGAGATCATATAAAATAACAAAAGAACACAATGAATAATGTAGTTCTGGTTCCAGTAAAGCAGTGTTTGTGTCATAGAACTATTTTCTGAATGGAATTCCAACAGCTCTACCGAACTTGCCCAAGGGCCAGTCTTCATGATCATGTTCTCCCTAGAAGATTCAAGTTTTACGTCAACTTGAGACACTATTGTAACATTTCATTTTGAATTACAGCATTAGAGAATTAGCTTCTATTTATTTTATATCTTTTATTTGTTTCAGTAATTGGACTTTGACCATGCTGGGGCACCACTTTGAAAAGATTTTAGTCAAACAAATGAACCCCAGTACTAATTAGCTTTTGAGTATAGTACTTATTCTATCAACTCTTTTGCCAAACTTAATTTACAAGAACAAAAACAAATTAACACCAGTTGTCAAGTGGTTGGTGGGGTGACAAACACACGCACACACATTCACACATATATATATATAGAAGGTAGTTTGTTATGGCTGGTCAGAGAGTAGCCAATAGTTTCACACCAATAAAGTGCTTAGCTGTATAGGCAATTCATCAGAATCAAATGACCAGAAGACAGTTATTATTTCCATATGTGTAGAACACAGTGATTTAGAAATCACAAATTCTTTTGTACTGAAAGTTTGGATGGATTTGGAAGCCTCTGGCAGGAACGTTTCCACTATATCAAAGAGGAAAAAAATATTTTAAATGCTCAGACACTATAAGGACACTACAATTCATTCACAGGGTTCAAGACATTATCAATGTTGATCCCAGAAAATCAATGAATGTCATCGCCCTAGAGCTAACAATGGAGTGGACAATTGGAACTGTGTTGCATGGGGACAATTTTTACAAGCCATATGTACTGGGGAGAGACCAATTCATGTCTACAAAACACAGGAAGTTCATTTGATTTGTACCAAGAAGTTACTTAACAAGTTAGAATCTTTGATAAACATGGCATGCTTTGGTTCTTCTCTGATGAGAAAACTTCACCTGAGACCAAAAGTCTAATGGAAGAAATGACAGATGGTTACGTATAGATCTTTCTGATGTCTGCAGAGTGATGCACACTAAGTTTCCAGCAACTGTATTGACTTTAGGAGTGCTGAGCAATGAAATTCTTGTCATACCACCTCACATTATTCTACAGGGTCTTAGAATTAATGCTGCTGGGTATGCTGAGGCACTAAAGACAGTTGCTAATCCCTGGATGGATGAAGTACATAGTGGAAGGTCGTATATATTTCAACAACACTCAGTGCCTTTTCATGAAGCCCATATAAAGCAAAACAATCAGACAATCTTTACAATCATATAACATCAAATCGGAGGCCTCCAAACTTAACAATTTAAAATCCTATGGGCAACTACATTTGGTACATTATTGAAAAGACTAATCAACATCCTCACAATACCATAGCTTCAATGAAGACTGCTATTGCCCATATGGTGTCTGAAATGAATAAAGACCATTTAGTGCAGACATATTAATGATTTCAATACTGCATTGAAGCAGTCATTGCAGCTGAAGGTGGATTCATCAAATAATCTGATAAGAAAGTTTATCAAGCACATGTGCATAGTGTTTTATTAAAATACTCTTGAATTTTTGTAAGATTAGAATTGTTTTATTGTATTACCAAATATATCCTCAGCTATCATTTGCACCCTGTAGTTTGAAACATATTGTACTGCAACCAAAGGTTTAATTCTTAAGGGACACCAGCAACAACAATAACCACTGTTGTAATAAGAAGCTTTGTGTGATTACAATCAGCATTAATTTTGAATAGCTAATTATTGCAACATTGATATAAGCAAAAATTCAATTCTTGTCTCTTTGCAGCTGTTCTCCAGATGATAGATAGCATTTTCTAGAATTCAGCAAACAGAAAGTAGTTTCAAAAGTTTTAACAGATGCTGCACGGATTTAGCTTAATATTAAACTTTAATTCATTGTTATTTTCATCTTAATGCAAAAGTAATTTTCGTAATTTTCACATTTAGTGAGATCTTAATAATTATCTCACACTGCAGCTGCACACAGAACTGACTTAAAAACCATTTAAGCCTCATTAAATTATATATTTGCATTTATAAATGCAGTGATGTAATCTTAATGTCACAAATTTTAATTATTTACAAATTATTATGTGATTCTGTTCTTCAAATTATTACTTAACTTTGAGTGTGATGTATTGCTTGTTTGCTTGCTTGCTTACTTGCTTATTTATTTATTATCTGATACACTCTTTAAAGATAGGTTTAAAGAGTGTATCAGTTCAGCAGTTTATAGAAAGCTCTTTCAATAAATAGAATAGGCTGAGAGCTGGAGCCAAAGAACACCTTCAATACAACGAAGCATGTTAGATAAGAAAATTTGTTTGTTTCTTCAAATTTTCAATAGAATTTTCTTGTTTTCCCAACATACATGAGAAATGAAATAAATGAAATAAGTAACTAAATAAGTAAATAAATAAAAAACAAACACATTGAGGAAGACATTTTATGAATAAAATGAAAATACTTATTATAATGTTTCAACGTCATTTTACGTCTTTTTTTATTTATCAATGTGTGTGTGTGTGTGTGTGTGTGTGTGTGTGTGTGTGTGTGTGTGTGTGTGTGTGTGTGCGTGTGTGTGTATGCGTGCGTGTGTGTGTGTGTGTATACATATATATTATGAAAGATTTGAATACTGAAGTTAGAGAATAATGTGAATAATTGGTTATAGAAAGATAGGAAAGAAAAATATTTCTTTAAATGAAAAATACATTACAAGAAAGAGTTGAAAAAACAATTATTCCAACATTATATTTACCAAATTTTTTTTCTGCCAGATTTTATAATTGACATTTTAAATACAGAATTTCCGTGGCTTTTTAACGTAATCAGTCTATTACACAGATAAAATGCAAATAAAATGTCTAATTCAAATGAAAGATACTTTCCATTAAACAAAAATAATAAGAAAAAATAGCGTGCATTATTTTCTCTGAGACTAGTCTGTTTTTTTTTCACCTTTTTTTATCAAATGATGCCACACCATTTTGTTACTTCTTACAGGTTCCATCTTCATTTCTACATAACTAGATTCACTAACATGATTTCTATTACCATTACTCTGCACTTTTGCTTGTCTCCAGCCAGTCCCTGCTTTTAACAACCTCTGCTCTTTCTAGCCAATAATGCAGCTACTATATGGTTGCATGACCGGCTAGAAATAGCAGTCAAATCTTGAAATCACAGCCGATCATATCAAAATATGACATCTTGGATAATTTCTTGTACATTGGTAAAAGAGGGGATAGTCACACTTGGATGCTTTTGATTGCTGCTTTGCATGATTAGTGTTGACCAGGTATTTAACAACAACAGCAAACTCAGCACTTCTGTTCTTCTGGCCTTGCATCACTGCTTGTTCAACAAGGGATCTTTGCATGAAACAAGATGCCTGATAAAAAAAGAGATGGTCATAAACTGGAGCATTTTTCATCATAGATTTGCACACTGAAAGCTGACACAAAACTGAACAACAATAACAAATACAATGACATTAATAAGCATTGTCACAACTGCGATGCCTTTCATCATAGGTTTTATTTTACAATGACTGATCTGGGTCTGCATGACATCATCAAAGTTTACTTCAAGCCAATGAGAGAAGGATTTTACATTGGTGCACCACCTGGTAGATATAGTAACCAAATTCTCCTCAAATCATACACTACCATATTAAATCAATAAAGGACACATAGGAATATATAGACACATGGAAATAAATATATAGATATTCTTTTACTCTTTTACTTGTTTCAGTCATTCGACTGTGGCCATGCTGGAGCACCACCTTTAGTCAAAGAAATCAACCCCAGGACTTATTCCTTGTAAGCCTAGTACTTATTCTATCAGTCTCTTTTGCCAAACTGCTAAGCTATGAAGGACATAAACACACCAGCATCGGTTCTCACCCTTCCTCATCTGTTTCCAATTAAGGTAATATTTCCCCATGACCGGACTTTCACAGATGACTGGAAATAAACAACATCACTTGCGTGATGGTAATGCTCATTTTGCAATCATTATGTGGTATCTGGACAAGTGTGCATGCACACACACACACACACAGTACATATACAATGGGATTCTTCTATTTTCTGTCTACCAAATCCACTCACAAGGCTTAGGTCAGTCTGGGACTATAATAGAAAGCAATTACTCAAGGTGCTGTACTATGGGATTGAACCGAGAAAGCAAGCTCTTCAACCACAAAGTCTGTACCTATCCTATACACACACAAACACACATACATGCATACATACCGCACACACACACACGCACGCACATTGAGTGAGGTTAGGTCAACAAATATATAGACAACAAATATATCAGGTCAACAAATATCTCTTTTACTCTTTTACTTGTTTCAGTCATTTGACTGCGGCCATGCTGGAGCACCACCTGTAGTCGAGCAAATCGACCCCAGGACTTATTCTATCGGTCTCTTTTTGCCGAACTGCTAAGTTACGGGGACGTAAACACACCAGCATCGGTTGTCAAGCGATGTTGGGGGGAGCAAACACAGACACACAAACATATATATACACACATACATACATATATATACACACATACATACATATATATATATATATATATATATATATATATATATATATATATATATATATATATATACATGTATACATATATACATATATATACATATATACATATATATATATATATATACATATACATGTATATATATATACATATACATGTATACATATATACATATATACATATATACGACGGCCCAAGGCTATAGTAGAAGACACTTACCCAAGGTGCCACGCAGTGGGACTGAATCCAGAACCATGTGGTCGGTAAGCAAGCTACTTACCACACAGCCACTCCTGTGCCTAACAAGTAAAATATATTGACAAAACATCAGAGAAGATGAGTGGATAAGTTCATTAGGGTGTGAAATGAGAGTGACTTATGTTTAGAGATGGAGTAGGAAGTAATAAGAGGAAGTATAGGTAGAGCAGTATAATAAGCCTGTAGATAGATCAGGAAATAGGGAAATGATGTGCAAGATGGGAGAATTAGGGAGGGAGAGGAACAAAGTGACAGAGATGGAGGTTAGAGGTATGCAGGAGTGACTATAATGAATCTGTGATGGTGTTGAGAATGATAGTAAAGGAGAAAGGGTGTTAGAAATGAGGTTTGTGATTTATGTGTGATACAAAATGATGATCTATCATGTAAGCAGGTCTTTACAGAATCTAGGATCAATTTTTTTATTTTAAAATTTTATAAAAACCTCAAAGGTTCCAAAAGGCAGCTGATGAGTAGCTGTTATGATTTTTTAAGTCAGTTCTTTGGTAGAATTTTGATAATCAGTTAGTTGCTTAAGATGTTCCTTTTGAGTTTCAGACAAAACTGGTAATATCACTAGTAGCAACTTAATGCCAAAGAAGTATCATGTGACGAAATACATTTTATTGCCAAGATTGCTGATAATAACTGCCTGCATGTTTATGTGTGTATGCATTTGATCATGTGATTTCATGCAAGAGGAGAAATATGGGAGATCATAAGGAATGCAATGCTACAGATTCATGACATAAAATATTTATAAATAAATAAATATCAATAAATTGAAATTTATTTATAAGTGAAAGATTCTAAACAAACTGCAATTTGTTTCAATATAGCAATTTATCAAGCAAATATAGAATAAGTTCATGTAAGAGAATATATACCAAAAAAAAAAAAAAAGGCTAAGTCACCAGTATTAGTCGATAGCTTGTACCAAACTTTCCAGGTATCTGTGTAGTCATGAGCAGACATAGATACCTTCTCAACCTCCTGCTCTGGACTCAAGAGAACATCAAGGATGTGAAATCTGAAGAGAGAGAGAAAGATGTACAGGCAGACAGCTGAAATTTATTTCCAGAAGAGTAAACAGGATCAATGTGAAATGATGTACCTTGCTCAAGAATACATCTCCTTGATCCAGAAATTGAACTCATGACCTTATGGTCCTGAGCTCAACAGCCTAATTTTTAGGCCACTTGCAGATATTTTCTGTTGCTTTCACAGATTTTGAAACTTTAGAATTAAGTGAAAATTGGAGTAATTTCCCACACTGAATCCGATTTTAAGATTCATTCATTTATTCCAGAAAAATTTTTGAAAAACGTTTCAGAGGTTTATAATTTGATCATTTTTAGCCAATCAGAAAACAAGATTTGAAAGTTGTTCTTTTCTGAGTGATAGTTGTTCATCACGAAATGAAAGCAAAAACATTACGATGATGAAGTTTTAATAAACAAAATGAAAGCAAAACATTACAATGCCGAAAGTTGTAAGAAGTTTTAATAAGTTTTAATGAATAAAGTCATGTGATGAAGTCGAACAGGGATGTAGATAATTTGAAAAGGAAAAATTCCTCAACAAAATGATTTTGCGAAAAATTACGAAAATATCAAACTGTATGTTGGGGTTAGGATTAAAGTTTGGAGTTAAGGGATAGGATTAAGGTTAGGGTTAGGGATTAAGGTTTAGGGTTGGGATTACGGTTAGGTTTTGGGTTAGGGTAGTGTTAGAGTTTAAGCAGCAGTTTACAGCTATGTTTGTTACTATGGAAACAGGTACCAATGTGTCTGTAGTTTTTGATTAGCTAAAATTACCCAAAATTTGCAAACTTTAAAAGCTATGAACTCTTTATTCATAATTTATGGCAAAGATGAATTTCATTTTCATAATTAACATACAAAACTAAATCAGTACACCAACTTTGTTCCAAAACAATTGGAACAAAATTTTAAGAAAATAGAAAACTGTTACAGCAACAGAAAAGATCCTCACTTGTTATCGCTAAAAGAATATAAAGGAACCCCTTCAGTCATGAATGACCATAGGATTGCATCTAGAAAATTCCCCTCCAGGGCACAAGTTCAGGCAAGGCTGTTCATGAAAGACCTGCAGTTGTGCATGCATACCAGCCTCCCCTCTCCACACCACTGATGTTATCCAAGGGAAAGGCAAAGGCTGATACAGCTTGGCACCTGAGACACTGCAACTCATTTCTACAGCTGAATGAACTGGAGCAACATAAAATGAAATACCTTGCTCAGAATATAGAGGTGCAAATAATAACTCTGTAATGTATTTTAAAAAATAAAGGAAGGCAGTTGTATAAAGAGAGGGAGGGAGAAAAAAAGCAGGATTTCAAGGCAGGATATTTTTCTTATCTTTTGCTTTTCATCATTTGCTTGATTCAGTTATTGGACAGCCATGCAGGAGCCCTGCCTTGAGGTGTTATACACCTGCCTTCCTTTATTTTTTAATCTCACAAATTGACCCCAGAATTTCTTTTTAAGTCTGGTACTTTGTCTATTGGTCTTTTTTACTGAACCACAAAGTTACAGGGATGCAAACAAACCAGCACCAGTTGCCAAGTGGTGTAGGGGAACAAACACAAAGACACACACTGACACATACATTCACACATGTTACACACACACTTATTCAATGGGCTTCTACACAGTTTTCATCTACCAAATTCACTCACAGGACATCGGTCAGTCTGGGGCAATTGTAGAAGAGCTGGCCCAAGCTACTGCACAACTGGACTGAACTCAAACCCACATGGTTGCAAAGCGAACAAGCATCATAACCACATGGTCATTTCTCCACCAATAAATTTACTGAACCACAAAGTTACAGGGATGCAAACAAACCAGAACCAGTTGCCAAGTGGTGTAGGGAAACAAACACAAAGACACACACACTGACACATACATTCACACACATATTCAATGGGCTTCTACGCAGTTTTCATCTTCCAAATTCACTCACAATACATTGGTCAGTCTGGGGCAATTGTAGAAGAGACTGGCCCAAGCTACTGCACTACTGGACTGAACTCAAACCCAGTGGCTGCAAAGTAAGCAAGCATCATAACCACATGGTCATTTCTCCACCAATAAATTTCACATAGATTTTATTTGAAAATGATGTGAGTATAATGAGATAGAGAGAGAGAGATAATGGGAAAGAAGGGAGAAAGAAACAGAGTGATACTGGTCAATGAATGAAAGGCTGAAGGCAAGGAGAAAACAGGATATAGATGGAAGTGGAAGAAGCAAAAAACATACATCTAAAGTGTTAATATTAGAACTGGTAAGATGTTCAAACATTCAAAGTAAAAAGCATTATGTGAAATGAGAGGTTTTTGATTACATAAATAAATAGATAAATTGATTTTGATATTAAAGTGGGTAATGGGTTAATTAGATTAAATAAAATAATTTCATTTAATTTAATATCATTTTATTTTATCTGTTTAACTTATTCTGCCTTTAAATTTTGAAATCTCGTTTTATTAAAACTTAATTCAATCTCATTTCCCTTTTTCTTTTTACCATTCACTATTTCAATATTTTAATATTCACTATTTAAATATGTTAATTTTTTTTTTTTTAATGTGTTAATATTTTATTTATATTTTGACTTCTTCAAAATTAAAGTTTAACTCAAGTGTTTTTTCTTCATGGAGAGTTATTGCAAAGGAGATAATCATTTCTTTATAATATTTGGTGGGATTAGAAATTTGAATTTGAAACTAAGGAATAATATGGAAAAAGATGCATACACTTCACATATTTATTTAAAATTTTTTTATTATTTTTTCTTCATATATTACAAAATTCTTTAAATTTCTAGTTGGTGGTAGTAGTCATGTAGTTTAATTTCTTTCCCCACCAGTAATGAGAGCCCTAATAAATAGGAGTTGGAGAAAATAATGGAAACACCTAGCATCATAACATCAAAATTTTAAAATATCTATAAAACCATCAAAAGCTAGTTTATTTTTATGTTTATTGATTTATTATTTGTATTGCTTAATATTTGTTGCTAAAATTACTGTTTCTTTTCAGATATCATCAGAAAAAGGTAGTTAAAATTCATTAAAATGACAGATTTATCAGACTTTCAAAGAGGTCAAATTGTTGGTGCTCGTATGGCAGGTGCTAGCATAATGAAAACAGCTGAAATGTAGGAAACAGAACGTATGATCCAATATGTGCCTATTTAAAAGGACACAAACAAACTGTGAACATATTCTTGCTACATGTACTTATAAAATATTACAGTGATGCCACAGCTCACAGTACTAAGCCATTACAACACAAATTTTACAGTGAATTCACATCATTTACAGGAAATATTTCTTTAATGCACCAATTTATATATACACTCTGTATTTGCTTGAATGTTTCAGCATGTCACCTGAATTTCATTTTCAAAACTTATACTTTAATATATTTTTAATGTATTTATCTCTCTATTTATGGAATCAACGACCTCTCATTCCAAATATATGATTATTCCTACTGTTAGCTCTGAATTCTGAAACATCTTCTCTACATGAATATTAACTCTTAAACTATTCTTTTTTTTCCATTCAATTTGTTTGCATCATGCTCTTCCTTTTCTTCTACTCCTCATCCATCATTCTACACTCCTAACTTTAAATTCCTTCCCCTCTTCTTTTTTTCCATTGATCTCACTTTCTTTTTTTCCTCCATCCTCCCTTCTTTCTGTCTTTCTCTCTCTCTCGCTCACACACACACACTTATTTTCTCCAGATAAACTTTGTTAGATATTTATAGACAGAAAAATCCATGCCTTGGAGTCCATCTCTCTCTTTCTTACTCTCTATTCCTTTCCATTGTTTTTCTTTGCAAAAGAATGGTCATAAATATCCTTCACAACTTTATATTTTTTTGCATTGTGTGGTGGTGGGGGTGCATGTTTATATCTGCAAATACTTCTTTTATCTTTTATTTGTTATTCATTTTAGTCATTAGTCTGCCGCGTCAGAATCAAGGCAGCCGATACGTAGGCCTTTCCATCGCACCGGCGGTTCGGCTGCGGCCGTCCACCGCCGAGGCGTCCGCATTCTCTTTGCTCGCTCACAATCGCTTCCTTCTCGCTGCCGCCACGACTCGCTCGGCCTGCTGCTTCGGCTTCTTCATCTTCTTCCTTCTCGTCCGCCTTGGCGGCCCGTATCGCAGCCGACACGTCGGCCTTTCCATCTCGCCGGCGGCAGTCCGCCGCCGAAGCGTCCGCATTCTTTTTGCTCGCTCCCAATCGCTTCCTTCTCGTCCGCCTAGTCCGCCGGCTAGGCCGCCGCCTAGGCCGCACACACTCCCGGCCGACAGCGCTTTCGATCGCAAACTCACGGGTACGGTACCGGCCGCGTGGCTCGTATCGCAGCCGACACGTCGGCCTTTCCATCGCGGTGCCGGCGGTTCGGCGGCAGCAGTCCGCCGCCGAGGCGTTGCTCTCAATTCGGCCTCTTTCGATCGGCTCTGCGGGTACGCGGCGGCGCCCGGCCGGCCGGCCGCCGGCTGACCGTCTGCCTTTCAATCGGCTGCGGTTCGGGGTGCGGGTCATAGGGTACGACCGTCCGATCGACGACTACCCTACATAGTAGTCTGGACCCCCTTGGGGTATGAGGGTCACCTAGAGCCTGACTATTCCGCCGGGCCCCGACCCGCAAACTCGCGAATCGGGAATCGGGCCCCGTCACGGGTACGGTAGCGGCCGCGTGGCTCGTGGCTCGTGGCTCGTATCACAGCCGACACGTCGGCCTTTCCATCGAGCCGGCGGTTCGGCGGCGGCAGTCCGCCGCCGAGGCATCCGCATTCTCTTTGCTCGCTCCCAATCGCTTCCCTCTCACTGCCGCCTGCTTCTTCTTCTTTCTCGTCCGCCTTGGCCGCCGTGTAACACACACACACAGACACACACACACTCTCGGCCGACAGCGCTTTCGATCGCCAACTCACGTGTACGCTACCGGCCGCGTGGCTCGTATGGCAGACGACACGTCGGCCTTTCCATCGCGGTGCCGGCGGTTCGGCTCCGGCCGTCCGCCGCCGAGGCGTCCGCATTCTCTTTGCTCGCTCACAATCGCTTCCTTCTCGCTCGGCCTGCTTCTTCTTTCTCGTCCGCCTAGGCCGCCTTAGTGTGACACACACAGACACACACACACTCCCGGCCGACAGCGCTTTCGATTGCAAACTCACGGGTACGGTACCGGCCGCGTGGCTCGTATGGCAGCCGACACGTCGTCGGCCTTTTCATAGCGCCGGCGGCCGACCGCCGCCGAGGCATCCGCATTCTCTTTGCTCGCTCCCAATCGCTGCCTCCACGACTCGCTCGGCCTGCTTCTTCTTTCTCGTCCGCCGCGTGGCACACACAGACACTCCCGTCCGACAGCGCTTTCGATCGCAAACTCGCTTTCGATTGAAACCTGAGGTTCGCCGGCGGAAACACGCCGGCAGACCCGTCTATCCGCCGCTCTCGATCGGCTCAGCGAGTACGCGGTGGCGACCGGCACACGGTCTCGCTCGATGCAATCGGTTCCCGGTTTGTTGTGTTGGTGCGCGTCTCTTCAGAGTAAAAAGAAAGAAACAAATCAACCCTAGTACTGATTTTTTTTTTCTGAGCCTAATGTTTATTCCACCAATCTTGTTTTGCTGAACTGCTAAGGTACAGGGAATGTAAACAAACCAACACTAGCTGCCAACCCATGGTGGGAGACAAACAGAAACACACGCACACACACGAACATACACATACACACGCATATACATGCACAATACACACACATGCACATATACAAACACACACAAACACACACATATACACGCATATACATACACACATACTCACACATACATACATACATACATACAATAATCTCCAATGGGCTTCTTTCAGTTTTCATCTACCAAATCCTCTCAGAAGGCTTTGGTTGACCCAAGCAATAGAATGTTCACAGTAGGACAAAACTCAAAACCACGTAGTTGGGAAATAACACAATCATAACTACACCTATTGTATAATTTGAATATACATATATATATATATATTAAATATAAGGATAAAATCTATATAAGAATTTATCAAATAGTCAGCGTGAAAGACCAATTAAGGGAAAAATTTATACAAAATATATAATTAATTTATTCCCTTTTGAATAATACATTTATTATATTAAGGCTATTTACGTGTAGTAATTCCCTTAATATAATAAATGCCTGCATA
>NC_142928.1:164335990-164360990 GCF_046866305.1 Octopus bimaculoides
AAAACCACAACTACAGTGAAATGTGCATCTGTCATTCTTGCAGTCACATCTGGAAGGATTTCATTTCACCTAGCTCAGGAATTTATTGCAATTTTAATACACTACATCTATAATGCAATCTTGTCTCAGGCGACTACTGCAACCTCTGACTTTCCAATGATCTACAAACATTAAGCCATGTGTGTATACACATATATTTGTAATTGCTTATTTTTATACACTCACTATTTCTCTGTCTGTCTATCTATCTATCTATCTAACTAACTAACTTTCTCACTTTCCCTGATAAAGAACTAATGCTTGAAATGTTAAGACACTGGCTTCCAACTTGTAAGCTTTAAACATATTCCATATTTGTCAGACTATGATCTTCTTGTGTTACTCATTTTCTGTTTATTATCTTTACAGTATATAATCATATGTAAGCATGTTATATATATATATATATATATATATATATGAGATGCACACGTGGATATACATACTTGTGCATATACTTATATGTATGTAGACATGTATATGTATACCTATCTATCTGTCTACCTTACAATCTTGAGCCAAATACCCCAACCACCTAGCCACACAAACACCTTCACAGAGTTAACTGGGAACTAAACAACACAACTCATCACAGACCGCCATTATACAGAACACAGTTCTTTAGAAATATATGAAATACATCAATATGTATAAATACATTCTTCAACTCGTCATTTTGTCCAACACAATTTGTTTTTCTTATTCCACCAACAAACAGTGAACATTTGCTTTGTTCTTCCTTTTTCGAACTGGTTTCTGTTTTCAATGCATGTTGGTAAGTATTTATGGAAAATAAATACATTAAAATTAATTCAGCTAATAAAAAATACTGTCACTGAGAAAAAAAATAATCACTTTTATTCAAACAAATATACTTATAATACAGAATATTTCCAGAATGGCAATGATGAGTGTACATATAGATGAAATAATACAAGACTTTATCTATGTCATAGCTGTTAAAATACCAAACTACAGTCAAAATAACTAAATGTCTGAAATGTGTATATGTCAAAGTGTCTGGGAATAGCTTCTGTTAATTATATAATAGTTAATTATATCATAATTATATATTAGGTTTTAGCTGATTAACCTCATATTTAAAGATGAAAATACAATTTTATTGATTTGATATCAGTTTCCATTTGGCATCTGGTGTTCTGTTTCTGGATGTGTATATCATACTGGAATGGATTCCTTTGTAATTCCTTGTGGAATATGAAATGTAATAACGACGTGCTTTATTTATATAAAGACCCACATCTCACTGTTCATCAATATTTCCAACATCTTCCATTCAATCTTATAATTAGAAATCTACAGACAATGCATAAAGAAAAAAGGATAAAGTTCCTTCTCGAGTTATATAGACTCACAGGACCAGATTCCCAGTTTCCATGGCATGTATATTCCTCACCATTTTTGCCAGTTGAGTGGACCAAAGCAATCTGAAATGAAGTGTTTTGGTCAAGAACACAATGCATCACCTGGTCCAGGAATCAAAACCACAATCTTACACAGTTCTATATCTAAGAGATGAGGAATTATGTACATTATTTACGTATTGGTTAAGAGTACGGGCATATGGAATTGTGGTTAAGAGTGCAGGCTACTAGCCCCAAGATTCCGAGTGCGATTCCAAGCAGTGACCTGAATAATAATAATAATAATAATAATAATAACAACAACAACATCAAAAAATACCTTAGGAATGAGAACCCAGGTTTGAAATTTCCCCAAGATACCTGATGAAGGCTGGAGGGTATATCAGCCGAAATGTGTTAACAACAAACAAGATGGGGACAAATATCTGTCAAATGTAAATAATGTACACTATCTTACAATCATGAGTTCAAAGCCCTAACCACTAAGCCACATGCCTCCACACAGACCATACATCTTATGTAAGAAATATCAGTATTTTAAGGAACTAAGATGGTGAGCTGGCAGGACTGTTATAGCATGCTGGACAAAAGGCTCAGTGGCATTTTGCCCATTTTTATGTTCTGAGTTCAAATTCCACCAAGGTTAACTTTGCCTTTTATCCTTTTAGGATCAATAAAATAAGTACCAGTTGAGCACTTGAATTGATGTAATCGACTTACCCCGCCCCCTCAAACTTGTTGGCCTTGTGCCAACATTTAAAACCTGTATTTTAAGGAATTAAGTTTCTATGAAAATAGCCACAAGGTTAGCTTTCTAAATCACAAACTTAGGCTTCTCATAATGTACAGTCACAGAAATGGGGATAACTTATAATAATCATTATCAATCAATACTCAGTCTTAATACAATCCAGTGAATCCACTACCACTGGTCTATGTCCTGCCTGCTGTGTTTATATGATCACCATAGCAACATCTCTGACAAACTGAAAGTATTTAAGCAGATTCTAACAGGCTTTAACCATTCCTCATTTGGTATAATTACACAATCATAATATACAGCTATGATATCATCCCGGTTTTTCTACTGATGCAATTTAAACAAGATGTCAACATGAATATCTCTCATCACATTTACTATCTAAAAGGATCATAACCTTATTTTAGCAGCTAGTTGTTCATCAACTGATATTCTAAATTACAATAATAAACAGCAAGAAAGAACTCTGGAGGGATTCATTTTATGTCAAAAATTGCTGGTAGGAAACTTTCTAGTAATATTATCTTCAAATGTTGGCACAAGGCCAGCAATTTCAGGGGAGGGAGTAAGTTGATTAAATCGCCCCCCAGTGCTCAACTGGTATTTATTTAATCAACCCTGAAAGGATGAAAGGCAAGGCTGATCTCAGAGGAATTAAAATTTGGAATGTAAAGGCGTAAGAGTGGCTGTGTGGTAAGTAGCTTGTTTACCAACCACATGGTTCTGGGTTCAGTCCCACTGCGTGGCATCTTGGGCAAGTGTCTGCTACTATAGCCTCGGGCCGACCAAAGTCATGTGAGTGGATTTGGTAGATGGAAACTGAAAGAAGCCTGTCGTATATATGTATGTATATATATATATGTGTGTGTCTGTGTTTGCCCCCCCCCCCCCCCAACATCACTTGACAACCGATGCTGGTGTGTTTACGTCCTTGTAACTTAGCGGTTCGGCAAAATAGACCGATAGAATAAGTACTAGGTTTACAAAAAATAAGTCCTGGGGTCGATTTGCTCGACTAAAGGCGGTGCTCCAACATGGCCACAGTCAAAAGACTGAAACAAGTAAAAGAGTAAAAGAGAGTATGGATGAAATGCTGCAAACATTTTGCCCAGCATGCTAACAATTCTGCCAGATTGCCACCTAACTACCACCCTTAATAATCCTTTTTGTTATAGACACAAGGTCTGAAATTTCATGGGAGAGGTCAAGTTGGTTACATCGACTCCTGTACTTTACTGGTATTTATCTTATCGACCCCGAAAGGATGAAAGGCAAAATCAACCTCAGAGGAATTTGAACCTAGAACGTTAAGATAGACAAAATGTTGTTAGGCATTTTGCCTGGCATGCTAACAGTTCTACCCCCTTAAATTTTCAAGTTATGTTGCAGTCTTTAAGAATAACTGCAAAGGTTCAGTTATCAAGGCCCATTGTTGAGTTCCTCCAATTTGCTAGGTTTATTTATGCTGCTATCTGATAACAAATCCACAGAATTGTCATACAAACAGAGTGAAACCAGTACAAAACAATCATGTCTGTTTTGTTTCTACTAGAATTATTTTCAAGAGATTAAATTCTGAAGATTGTAGTTCAATAATGTTATTCTGATAACATTATTGATAACATTAATCAATAGCTGTACAGAAAAGCCATCACAAGGAAATCTTATTTTTGCAGGAATTTTTGTGTATTTATCCCTCATTACATCAGGAAAATCTTATATACAGCCAAAAATATATCTAACATATGATTACAATTTCACATTTCTTTGAAAAAGAGTGAAAAAAGGAGGTTTTATTTGTATATTTATTTATAGTTTAGTTTTTTTATTTCCTTTATCTTTTATCCTTTATTTGTTGCAGTCCATTAGATTGCGGCCATGCTGGAGCACTGCCTCAAGGAATTTTTAGTCAAACTTATCAGCTCCAGTATTTATTTCCTTTTTAAGACTGGCACTTATTCTGTCAGTCTCCTTTGCCAAACCACTAAGTTACAGGGGTGTAAACACAACACCAGTTATCAAGCAGTGGTGGGGACAAATGCAGACATAAAGAGATACACACACACACACACACACATATACATACACACGTGTGGAGGGGAGGTATGTGGCTTAGTGATTAGGGTGTTGGACTCATGATCATAAGATTGTGGTTTTGATTCCTGGACAAGGCAATGTGTTGTGTTCTTGAGCAAAACACTTCACTTCACATTGCTCCAGTCCACCAAGCTGGCAAAAATGTCCAGGCGAGAAATATATACCACACAGAAACAGCAAAAATCGGCCCTTATGCCTCGAGAAGGTAACTTCACCTTTACCTTTGTGTGTGTGTGTGTGTGTGTGTGTGTGTGTGTGTCTTCTGATTTAGACATTGTGAAAATGTCTGGCCTTGAGGGAAACATTACCTTACTTGGAGACAGGTGATGGTTGATAACAGCAGGAGGGGCATCCAGCCATTAAAAAAAAAATCTGCCTCAATAAACTCTGTCCAACCCATACAACCATGGAAAAGTGGACATTAAAACAATAAGGAGGAGGTGGGCTTGGTTCAACTGAAGCTCATGAAAGAATACACTTGCCCGAGGGACTGAACTCAAAAACACCACACACTTAGAAAATGAACTTCTTAACCACACAGCCATGCCTGTACATCACTAAAAAAATGACAATATATGTTAAGCGGATTCAAACCCACTGGCTGTGTGTCTTCAGTTCCATAACTTTTCCAACACACAACCATTTATCATAGCTTACTTAATAATGGCATATTATATGCAAATTGATATTAATTTGTCTTGTAATTAGAGAAAAAATCAATAATTTGTATGTTTTATACTCATTGTCCATATAAGACCACTTATAAAAATATTTCAAACAATTTCCTGTCTTTTTTGTTCAACAAATCAGTGTTATTTTCTTAATGGTTTGAATTTTTTTTCTTTTATGTATGTATGTCTATATATGCATGCAAACGTGTGCTTTGTGTATATATGTTATGTATGTGTATGCTTATATGAGTATGAGTGTGTAAGTGTATATGCATAAGTGTGTGTGTGTGTGTGTGTGTGTGTGTGTGTGTGTGTGTGTGTGTATATCTATATATATATATATATATATTGGCGTTAGGAAGGGCATCCAGCTGTAGAAACTCTGCCAAATTTAGATTGGAGCCTGGTGTTGCCATCCGGTTTCACCAGTCCTCAGTCAAGTCGTCCAACCCATGCTAGCATGGAAAGCAGACGTTAAACGATGATGATGATGATGATGATATATATATATGTATGTATGTATGTATCAGTAAATATGTATACGTGTATAAGTGAGTATATATGTGTATAAATGTACAAGTATATGTATTATGTGTATATAAGTGAGTGTGTGTTGATGTGTGGGTGCCTGTGTGTGTACGTGGATGTGGATGTTTATGTGTGTGTATGTGTGTGTGTGTGCATGCTCATGTTTGTGCATGTGTGTGTGTGTGTGTGTGCGTGCTCATATGTGGGCATGTGTGAATGTGTGTGTGTGTGTGTGTAGGTGTAAGGGGGAGAAATGGAGAAATGTCTGGTGTGTAAAAGAAAACAATGAGAGATATAGAAAGGAAGTGAGTAACCGATGTTGGTGTGTTTACGTGCCTGTAACTTAGCAGTTCAGCAAATGAGACCAATAGAATAAGTACTAGGCTTACAAAGAATAAGTTCTGGTGGTCAATCTGTTCAATTAAAGATGGTGCTCCAGCATGGCCACAGTCAAATACTGAAACAAATAAGAAAATAAGAGAATAAGAGAATATGTATGCAAGAAAGAGAGAGTGAGAGGAAGAGAGAGAGAGAAAGAGTGAGAAAGAGAGAGAGAGAAAGAGTGAGAAAGAGAGAGAGAGAGAGAAAGAGAGGGACATATGGAGGAAGAGAAGGTGTATGTATAAGAGAAAGATACAGGGAGAGAGAATGGAGAGAGGAAGTATGTGTATGTGAGAAAGAGATAGAGGGAGAATGAAGTGTGTATGTGAGAGGGAGAGGAAGAAAGGGATAGATGCATGTGTGTGTGTATGTGTGTGTGTTGTGTGAGTAGTGTGTGAGTGAGAGAGAGTGTGTATGTTTGTGTGTGAGACAGAGGAAGAAAGAAATAGAGTGAAGAGTGTATATGTATGTGAGGAAGAGAGAGAGACAGACAGCAACACATCTGTGTGTGTGTGTGTGTGTGTGTGTGTGGATCCGTCTGTTTATGTCTGAGTTGTTCTTTGCTCTCCACCCCTCCACTATAGCATTTCTGTAAAATAAAAAAAAAAGGAAAACAACATAATTATGAAAGAACTTTTACCCTAACCCACCCAACAAAATAATAATTAAAATAATTTTCAAAAAAAAAAATTTTCAAATGAAGCCTGGCAAACTTATCCTATTGTACCAAAATACCAAAATCTGAAGAGTTTGCAGACACAACTGCTAGGGATAAAGAAATATTCTCAGATTTTTATTTTACTAGTAGTGCACAATCTATAAATAAATATCCCAGCATTTTGCACTGAGACAAATAATAAGTGTGGAAACACATTAAGCAAACAAATAAGTAAATAATCGAACAGAATGATTAAACATGAAATTATTTGCTAAAAGTGCCAGAAGTAAAATAACAAATATAATATTGAAGAATATTTGTTTTAATTTTTATTTGGTTGTTCAAAGATTTGCATGAACATACATATACATATATACCACAAATTTCTCATATATAAATATATATCATATATATGTGTATATATATATATATATATAAGTATATCATATATATATATATATATATAAGTATATCATATATATATATATATATATAAGTATATCATATATATATATATATATATAAGTATATCATATATATATATATATATAAGTATATCATATATATATATATATATAAGTATATCATATATATATATATATATATATATATATATATATATATATATATATAAGTATATCATATATATATATATAGTTTTGACTGCATGGATTGAATAAACTAGATTATTTTATCAAACGCACATCCATATATCTATGGCTTGCTTCCATTCTTTCACTCACCTTGCTGTATATGCATGTGTATGTGTTTACTTACACACACACACACACACACACACACACACACACACATATGTATATTCATATGAGGTGATATCAAAAGGTTCCTGGACTAATTGTATTTAATAAAAAATGACTTATTTACCTAAATTTCAATACCATCTCCTTTGAAATAGTCACCTTGCACAGCAATACACCAGTCCCAGCGTTTCTGCCACTTTCAGAATTTGACCTGGAAGTTGTTTTCGAGGACTTTCTGCAATTCTCTCTGGATCTTGACAATGGTGTTAAAACAGTGACCTTTGAGCAGTATTTTCATCTTGGGAAAGAGGTAGAAGTTCACAGATGTTAAATCTGGTGAAAAGAGTGGGCACAGAAGCAATACCATGTTGTTTTAGGCAAGAAACTTACAAGTGAAGAGAGTTTAGTGTAGAATCCGGTTGCCTTGGCTAACTGTTCTTCCTCAAATGCTCCAAAATGTCACAGTACAACTCTTGATTGATGGTCTGGCCTTGGGGGATGAATTTTCAATGCACAATAACACATTTCTGGGACTGGCACTCACGGCAAATCTTCCAGATCACTCATCACCTTCTAGGAACATTCTTCCACTTTTGAAGAGCCTGTGCTACTCGAAACATTGCATGCAACCCACTGCCTCATTGCTGTAAGCTTGCTGAAGCATGCTCAATGTCTTTCTAGCAGACTTCCCAAGTTTAACACAAAATTTTATGTTGGCTTTTTGTTCCAGCTTCCTGTGCATGACAAAAATCACAAACTACAGCATACACGTGGTCACTCAACACAAATTTCACACCCTGTGAAGTCAACAAAGCAATGTCACTCAACACACTATCTCACAAAGGCCACAGTTAGCTCTCACTGTGCACTGCTATCTGTTGGCATGCTACAGAACCAGTCTGGGAGCCTCTTGATACCACCTCATATGCGACTTGAAGAAAGTTTGGTCAGTATTTGTTAATCTAAAGACCATCTAGAAACTTTCTCATTTGTTCTCATTCACTCCATAGACTGATGGCTTTAATATTTTGGTAATTAAACTTTTGCCAATCAGGAAAATGCCATGGATCTGTTATGGAGGTTACCATGGATCAATCATGACTTGATAATGTGGAAAGAAAAGGTTTTATTAAAAATGATTCTAAAATTAATCAATGTCTTTCAAATCAATTTCCAGCTCTACCCAATTACTACCATCCTTTATTCCCTCTCCTTTCGTCTCCATGCATAAAGTTACTCCCCTCAATGCTTTTGCAAGCTGCATGGTAACCTCACTAGTACTGGTGACATAAAAAGGAAGGGCATCCAACTGCAGAAACCATATCAAAGCAGATACTGGAACACATTGCAATCATTGTGCCCATCGGATCCAGCACAGAACATGGACATTAAATGATGATGATGGTGATGATGATGATGATGATGATGATGACGATGACAATGATGATGATGACAATGATGATGATTCATCGTCTTCTTCATCTTCATCATCATCATCATTTAACACCTGCTTTCCATGCAAACATGGGTTGGATGGTTTGACAGGAGCTGGCAAACCAGAGGGTTGCACCAGACTCCAATCGTCTGTTTTGGCAAGGTTTCTATGGTTGGCTGCCCCTCCTAATGCCAAACCACTTTACAAAGTGCACAGGGTGGATTTTTATGTGACACCAACATAAATGCTTTTTACATGTTGCAGGCACAAGGTGCATTTTTTACATGACACTAGCACAGGTGCTCTTTACATGATGCTGACATGGGTCCTCTTTGTGTAGTGCCAGCAGAGGAGCTTCTAATGTGTCACTAATATAGGTAGTTTTTACATGGCACTGGTAAATGAATATTCTTAAAGCTTCTCAAATGAGTATTCTTAGACCTTTGCTTGTTTCTGTTTTTGCATTTTTCCATCTATTTTCAGTACAAACTTGAACAAGATGTTTTGTCCTTACTTTTGTCTTTACTATTTTATGCAAATTTGCAGATAGTTGGAATTGAGAGGTTGTACAAGTTAAATAACCTTTTTATTCTTGATTAGTCAACCTTAAAGTCAACTACATAGTTAAAAGTTCTCTGAGGACCTTGAATTTCTTAAGGGTGTATGAGTGATGTAAATTGCAGTATTCCAGAAGAAAATATCGGTTTCACATTTTGGCACAAGACCAGTATTTTCGTGGGGTGGGGTAAGTCAATTACATCAACCCCAGTGCTCAAATGGTACTTACTTTATTGACCTCAAAAGAAGGAAATGCAAAGTCAACCTCAGCAGGATTTGAACTCAGAATGTAAAGACAGACAAAATGCCACAAAGCATTTTGCCTAGTATGCTAATGATTCTACCAGCTCACTACATTATTCCAGAGGAAAATATTCTCTTCTACTCTTGGCACAAGGCCCAAAATTTCGGAGGAGGAGGCTAGTCGATTAGATCGTTCACAGTACGCAACTGGTACTTAATTTATCAACCCCAAAAGGATGAAAAGCAAAGTCGACCTCAGCAGAATTTGAACTCAGAATGTAACAGCAGATGAAATACTGCTAAGTATTTTGCCCAGCATGCTAACGTTTCTTATTTCTTTATTGCCCACAAGGGGCTAAACATAGAGGGGACAAACAAGGACAGACAAAGGAATTAAGTCGATTACATAGACCTCAGTGCGTAACTGGTACTTAATTTATTGACCCCCCGAAAGGATGAAAGTCGACCTCAGCGGAATTTGAACTCAGAACGTAATGGCAGACAAAATACCGCTAGGCATTTTGCCCAGCATGCTAATGTTTCTGCCAGCTCACCACCTTCCCAAAGAAAAATATTGAGATTCCATTGGGGAAAGTGTCTTGCAGTTGAAAATTTCTTTGTCTTTGTTTACACTGTTTTGGCTAGATATATTATTATTACTTATTTTTGGTTTAATGTAGATATTAAGGATGTTGATCTTGAATTAATGTAAGGCTATTAATATTATGCCATAAATTGTATTTTATACACGATTATTTTTTTTCTTGTTATCAGATGTGGTAGGGAAATCAGGTTAGTGAACTGTTGAAGGGGAATAAATAGGTTAAGGCTATTCTATATAAAGGTTGTAGCTATTTGAAATTGTAACTGATTATTCATTAGTCTGACACTTTAGCTGTAAAGTAATTGTGTTTTAAGAGACATATTCTATTATAGCAATGATTATAGATGAAAAAAAAAAAAATGAAGGGTAATGGATAGTAGAATTAGTAGAAGCTCAGACTAAATATCTTGTGGTATTTTAGTTAAATCACATCTTTTTCTGAGTTTAGATCCCAGCAAAGAAACCTTTTATCAGTTGCATATAAAAATGTGTTAGGTACATATTGAGCATCTTGGAGAATTGTCAGCAGTCTAGAGTAAAAGGGAGAAGCTAAAGGTAGTAAACAGTGAGTAAATTTGATTAGAACCTACAGAGAAAGAACTGAAGATGAACTTCTAGATATTTGCAATGATGTTTTAGCTATTTTGGATAACAAACTTTTAACTAATGCTTCAACTGAAGAATCCAGAGTGTTTTATTACAAAATGAAAGGTGATTACCATCGCTACTTGGCAGAATTTGCCACTGGGGAGGACAGTAAGGATGTTGCTAACAATAGTATAATTGCCTACAAATCGGCAAGTGAACATGCTATAAAGGACCTACTTTTCATCCACATGATACAATTAGACTTGGCACTCAATTTCTTTGTCTTCTATTATCAGATCTTCAGTACACCTGGTCCTGCTTTTCAACTGGCCAAGTCTGCATTTGATAAGGCAACTGCTGAGCTGGATACACTGAGTAAAGAGAGCTACAAAGACTCCACCCTTATAATGCAGCTACTGAGAGACAACCAACCTGCAGTCATTCTGCCTTTCAGCCATATAAGTTGTAGAATGGTGTCAATAATAAAGTACAAACCAAATACTGTGGTTGTTTTAATTGACCACAGGTCCCCTTTGTGATATTCGTGAATACATACTTGTACTAAATGCAGTTATTTCCATCATTTACTGATAAAGAAAAAAAGAAGCTCTGCATTAGGAATTGGTAAAATACCTGACCAAAAATAAAGAAAAACATGTGTAGTGGTACGAAATTATGACCGCCATTAAGGAAGTACAATCTATGCATGCACAAGGGACTTGCCTTCCCGGAAGCCCCTCGAGTGCGCATGCGTAGTAAAACCAGTACTTAAAGGGCTTCTTTCATTTTCTAACCCTCTTTAGCGCGATGCCTTCGATGTAACAACAACTTGCTCCTCTCAGATGCCTCAATGAAGCTTTTAACCTTCCAATGTTGATTACAAGTTAACCAGCGGCTGCCAGGCTGAATAACACAGGATTTGTAATACCAAGCATCACCAAAAAATAAAACTTATTTTTATTATATTGTTAATTGTTCTACTATTTCTTAATATATAATTTTGTTGAAAGGTGATAGAGAGAGACTAATGTCTCTATTGCAACTATCAACCTTTTACACGTGCAGTATTCATTTCCATCATTTTACATTCTAATTTCAAATTCTGCTAGAGTAGACTTTACCTTTTAATCTTCTCAGGCCAGTGGTGAAGAAAATAAAGGACCAGTAAAATACTAGGGCTATGGATTTAATTGACTGTTCTTCTCCCTGTCCTATACTTTGTTAGCCTATAGCTGTCATCATCATCATTTTAATGCCAGCTTTTTCCTGTGTGCATGAGTCAGATGGAATTCATTGAGGCAGATTTTCCACAGCCAAATACTGACTTCAGCTCAGAGTCCATTTGTACTATTTGTTTTTTTTTGCATATAATACCATCATTGCTATTTGCATCCTCTGCAATGGTGTTCACAATGCATTTGAATACACATCCACAATAATTCTTCAGGGGAATACATTTTTTACATTGTGTTAACACTGAGTCTGCCAAGCAAACAAATGGTGTAAACTGTTTCTTGTGTTTAGCATAAACTGGAAAGATTCAGAATAACAAGAATCAAGCAACAATAAAACAAAACAATAAACTTTTGAGAATTAATTTAAATTAGGGAAGAGAATAATTTCAGCTAAAAAGTCAACACATTTTACATTTTCTGTTTAAGAATTTTCTTTCATTGAATATTTTTAATCAAAAGCTTCAGTGATTCATTCTGTCCAGTTGTATGCCATAATGTTTGACAATACATATATATATCATCATCATCATCATCATCCTTTAATGCTTGTTGTCCATGCTGGCATGGGTTGGATAGTTTGACCAGCTGGAAGGCTGCACCAGACTCCAGTCTGATTTGGCATGGTTTTTTTATGACTGGATGCCCTTCCTAATGCCAACTAGTCTGAGAGTGTAATAGGTTCTTTTATATGTCACTGGCATGGGTGCCATTTGCATGACACCGGTATCTGCCATGACTGTGATTTTGCTTGGCTTGATGGGTCTTCTTCTCAAGCACAACATAATGCCAAAGTCATTGCTTCCGTGAGGCCCAACACTATATAAATATAGATAAAGATATATGTATGTATGTATATGTTGTCATGCTAGTACCACAATAAAAGCACTGGTGTTGGTGCCACATAAAAATGCACCCAGTACACTCTGTGGAGTGGTTGGAATTAGGAAGGGCATCCAGCTATAGAAACCATGCCAGAAAATACAATAGAGTTTGGTGCAGCCCCTGGCCTTACCAGCACCAGCCAATTGTTCAATCTATGCTAGCATGGAAATGGATGTTAAATGATGATATAGTGTGTGTGTGTGTGTGTGTGTGTGTGCATGTGTGTGTACGTCCACACGTGTGTGCGTGCATGCACATATACATGTGTGCGTATGATTATACCTCACTTGCTTTATGCCTTAAAAGCCATATAGAGTAAAAAAATCCCTCAAGTGAAAATCTAATAAAATTTAGTGATGGGAAGAGCATCCCTCTTCAATAACATATCAGTTTTACCATGCAGACATTACAAAATAGACATAAAATAAACACTTAAACAAATATGTTGTACATGCACACACACACACACACACATATATATACACACACACATATACACACATACACACATATATATATATACAGGGTGTGATGGGTAAATTATCGCCATTTTATATTTTTAATTTCATACATGCATGTTGTATGTTTAGGATTTTGTCAACTACACAGTATAGTAGGGTCAGTTGGGCACCATCTGTGAGAAAAACAGCACCATGATGCAATTCACACTGCCAGAAATTTGGCAACGTCATGCTGCACTGCTTGACGTTCAAGCTGGAAGCTCCAATACAAACATTACAGAGTGTTTGTGTCTCAATCTGAGGACAAGTACCAAAAGTGATAAAACTCAGACATCCAGTCAACATCATGGTGTTTGGAGTGATCACTAGTGATGACAACATTATCCCTCCATTCACCTTCCCACATGGAGACCTACATCAAGTGCCTGGAGGCAGTAGTGCTGCCCTGGGTGAAGAGGGTGGTTGCTGGAACACCTTATGTCTAGCAACAGGACTCTGCACCATGCAACATAAGCAGAAGAATCCAGTCATGGCTGTCAGACAATTTCTGCAACCACATCACCCCTAACATCTAGCTACCTAACTCCCCAGACTGCAACCTCCTTGATTATTATGTGTGGGGTGCAGTTGAGTGAGAGACCAACAAAACTCTTAGCAACACTAAAGATGAACTGAAGGCAAGGATTATGGCCACATTCACCAACTGAAACAAAGAGACCATCCAGAAGAGTTGTAGGAGATTCTGAAGTCGTCTGGAGGCTGTGGTCGAAGCCAGTGGCGATTTTATTAAATAAATCTACTCTTTAGTATTTCAAATTATTTTTATGTAATTTTGGTAAATATATCTGTTAAAATGAGATGTCAGTGTTATTTTCATTTTTGTGTAATTTAGTCGACATTTTATTCATTACACCCTGTATATATGCTGATATATCACTTTACCTCATTAAAACTAAGATATTGACACTTTCATGATAGATCTTTCCTAGTCCAGGATTTGTTGTATCTGGAAAAACAAATTGCATTAGTTTCCTGTTTCCAGGTCAAGAGCATCATGGTGACTTTGAATTATTACCCGAAGGTAACCAAACAATGCTTTGTAAATCAACAGTGTTAGTGTTTACAGAGAAAACTGAAAGTCTTGTTGTCTGTAAGCAAATTGAAATAGCATGCACAGTGCACAAATTCTTCAATATTCTTGTAGGTAATCCATCATGTTAGCACAAGTATGTGCTGCTATGAATCTAGTATCTATTTATCTATATCGATACATATGTGCATGTGCGTGTGCACACATACATACATACATACATACACACACACACATACAGATGACAGACAGACAGACGGATAGATAGGTACGTACGTACATACATACATACAAATATACATACATATTAACTGACCAGTTGGAAGACAGATATGCATCTGCCACTAAGTCTAATGAACCATCTATAAGGCCTAATGCTTTATGGATGTGAAGCCATTGGTCACTCTATGACCGGACATATATTTAACTACTTGTAAATACATTACTGTTCTATTCTTTAGAGTATTCTTCTTTTTTGGATATATGATCCACTGATTATATATCTGGCTACCTCACATTATATAAAGGTGGGTGAGGGTAGTTGAGAAGGAGATAACGATGGTAGCGTTGGGGTGCCAATATTACATATACAGTAGTACTTCAGTTTTCAAACAACTGTGATCATGAATAAATTGAGCTTTGTCTCCTGGCTTTCTCATATTCATTTAATACAGCAGTACCTCAATTTACGAATGCCTCTGATCACAAATAAATCATGCTTTATATATATATATATAAATATATATATATATATATATATATATATAAAATATATTTGTAATCTATATATTTTTATTATATATTTATTCTTATTCTTCTTTTTCTATTTAATATGACTTTCAATATGTATTTTTAACTTTGACCCATTAATAACAATAACAATACGATAAATAGCCTGAGGACGCACTGGTGGATTTATGTATTAGATATAGCCTTGATACACACCCTACCAGTGCAGAAACACATGTAGCATTGATTAGAAATACCTTCTTTCCCCACAGATTAATAACAGGTAAGTTATATATATTTTTTCAACTAATTTTATTGTTTTTTATAGTAGGTTTTTTAACTGCTTATATTATTTTATTAGATATAATTTTTTATGTGTATTCCATACAATAAGGTTATCCTGAAATAGGAGTTGCAGCTCTATTGGTAAAATCCCAAATTTGTAATAATATTAAATAAATATATATATAAGGTGCGATTTATTCATAATCAGAGTTGTTTGAAAACTGAGATACTACTATAGTTGTAAGATGACGAGCTGGCAGAATTGTTAACCACACCAGCAAAAATGCTTCATAGCATTTCTTCCAACTTTATGTTCTGAGTTCAAATACCACCAGGGTTGACTTTACCTTTTGTTCTTTCAGAGTCAATAAAATAAGTACCAGTTGAACACCAGGGTCAATGTAATCAGCTTATCCCTTTTCCTGAAATTTCTGGCCTTGTGCTGTATATTTGAAATCAATACTACATATAATTTATTTGGTAACTAATGTTTTACTAAAGACATTTTCAATTACATCTAAAATTCTATTTATTTGTATATTTGTTTTGCGTCATAACTATATATTTAAATAAACATTTTCAGAGTGTCTTTTGGTTACATATTTGTGACTGCACTGGACCATGCAGCGATATATTTGTTTATTTTGATGACTGAAATTCAATACTATTTACAGATGTATATGTAAATTTGAGTTTATTATGTGACTTTGATAACTTTTGGTTTTTTTTCAAAATTTAACAATCATAATACTTGTTTGACTCATAGTTTGTTGTAAAATCTTTACAAAAAAATAGAACAATTTCGAAATACAGCTGACTATGGTTTCAATGCAAAGCAAATACATTTCATTAAATAACTGCTAAAATATTGTGAGTTAGAGTAATAGCTCTAAGTTAAAATCAATAAGTTAAAAGCAAGTGCACACACACACACACATACACATGCACACAAACACACACATACACCAACACATATGCACACGTGTGTGTGTGTGTGTGTATGAATTCACACATACACACAAATTCAATATATTTTCATTTTCAAATGTAAATGTTTTTTCCCAGAGTTCATTATGTTTTCATCAATTTCCTGTTTGCTATTCCAAGAGTTATAGATTTGAATCACATAAATTCTTATGATTGTTGGTTTAAAAACTATTTTCAAAATTAAATGAATAATTATATTTACTTTCATAGTAACACACATTGTTAAAAGTGCAGGAAAATAACAAGTCTATGAGATATCCATGATATACGGTGAAGAATATACTTTGTTTAAACTGCAAGCAGTTTATTTTAGAAGAATAAAGACTAGCAGTTTCTTACACTTGATCGGGAAAAAAAATTGTTCAACAAAGGAAATTTATGCTTCACTGTTGAGATGAGAATAATGTTAAAACTTGTGCAGGTGGCACGTAAAATACACCATTTTGAGCATGGCCGTTGCCAGTACCACCTGACTGGCCTTTGTGCCAGTGGCACGTAAAAACACCCACTACACTCTCTGAGTGGTTGGCATTAGGAAGGGCATCCAGCTGTAGAAACTCTGCCCAATCAGATTGGAGCCTGGTGTAGCGATCTGGTTCGCCAGTCCTCAGTCAAATCGTCCAACCCATGCTAGCATGGAAAGCGGATGTTAAATGATGATGATGATGATGATGATGATTATCCAGACCTGCCTCAAATATTTTCCACAAAACTGAATATTTTATTTTATAGTTAGGCACAGGCATGGCTTTGTGGTAAAAAGCTTGCTTCCTAACCACCTGATTCTAGGTTCACTCCCACTGCAAGACACCTTGGTCAAGTGTCTTCTACTACAGCCTCGGGCTGACTAAAGACTTGCGAGTGGGTTTGGTAGAAGGAAATTAAAAGAAGCCCATTGATAATATATACAGGATGCAGTGAATAAACTGTCATTTAAATTACGCAAAAATGAAAATAACACAGACATCTTATTTTACCAGATATATTTACCAAAATTACATAAAAATATCTTAAAATACTAAAGAGTAAATCTATTTAATAAAATCGCCATTGGCTTCAACCACAGCCTCCAGACAACTTCGGAATTTCCCACAACTGTTTTGAATGGTCTCTTTGTTTGAGTTGGTAAATGCTGCCATAATCCTTGCCATCAGTTCATCTTTGATGTTACAAGGAGTTTTGTTAGTCTCTCACTCAACTGCACTCCACACAATAATTGCAGTCTGGGGAGTTAGGTGGCCAGTTGTTAGGGGTGATGTGGTCACAGAAATTGTCTGATAGCCATGACTTGGTTCTCCTGCTTGTGTTGCATGGTGCAGAGTCCTGTTGCCAGACATAGGGTGTTCCAGTAGCCACCCTCTTTCCCCAGGGCAGCACTACTTCCTCCAGACACTTGATGTAGGTCTCCATATTGAATCTGATTCATGTGGAAAGATGAATGGAGGCATAACGTCACCACCACTAGTGATCACTCCAAACACCATGATGTTAACTGGATGTCTGATTTTTATCACTCTCAGTACATATTTGTATTGGAGCTTCTGGCACTTCTTATTGGAGCTTCTGACTTGAATGCCAAGCAGTACAGCATGTCATTTTCAAATTTCTGGCAGAGTGAACTGTGTCATGGTGCTGTTTTTCTCACAGATGGTGTCCAAATTATGCTACTATAGTGTGTAGTCGACAAAATCAAAAACACAATGTGCCTGCATGAAATTAAAAATATAAAATGGCAACAATTTACTCATTACACCCTGCATGTGCATGTCTTCAAGTCTGTTATTGTCCCCAACCACTACTTAAAAATCTGTGAGGGCTTGTTTACATCCCTGTAACTTGGCAGTTTGACAAAAATAGACTGAGAAAATAAGTACCTGTCTTTAAAAAAGGTTAATTACTGGGGTTGATTCATTTGAATAAATGTTCCTCAAGGCACATTTTTCACTTCACCATATATGCATTTCGTTCACTTCACTATATATGCATTTCTTACAGAGGCACGTGGCTAAGTGGTTAGTGTGTTGGACTCATGGTCATAAGATTGTGGTTTTGATTCCTGGAATGGGCAATTTATTCTTGAGCAAATAATATCCTTGAGCAAAACACATTCTTCACGCTGCTCCAGTCCATTCAGCTGGCAAAATTATGTAATCCTGTGATGGACTGGCATCCCATCCAGGGAGTAATATATACACCAGGGAAACCAAGAAACCAGCCCTACACTCCTTACAGAGTAATGTGGACTAACCATATTCTTTTATTCTGATATTCTTTTATTTGTTTCAGTCATCTGACTGCAGCCACGCTGGAGCACCATCTTTAATGGTTTCAGTTGAACAAATCAACCCCAGGACTTATTTTGAAAGCCTAGTACTTATTGTATCGATCCCTTTTGCCAAACCACTAAGTTAGAGGGACATAAACACACCAACACCAGTTGTCAAACAGCGATAAGGGGCAAACACAAAGACACTGACATAGACATATACATTATCATCATCCTAATTTAACGTCCGTTTGCCATGCTGGCATGGGTTAGACAGTTTGACTGCAGCTGATGAGCTGGAGAGCTGCTCCAGGTTCCAGTCTGATTTGGCATGGTTTCTATAGCTGGATGCCCTTCCTAACACCAAGCACTCCAAGAGTGTAGTGGGTGCTTTTATGTGTCACTAGCACGGGTGCCATTTACATGATACCAGCAATGACCATGACTACAATTCATTTACAAGACACTGGCAGCGACCCTGACAATTAATGGGTGCCATCTGCATGGCACCAGCAATGACTAAAACCAACGACCATGGTTCCCAAGATGCCAATTTACATACTACCATCGACGACCATGACTACAAAGCACAAGTGTCCTTTACATTGCACCAGCATCGACTACAATTCACAGGTACCATTTACATGGTACCATCAATGACCATGACTATGAGGCATGGATATCATTTACATGGCACCAGCAGTGAACAAACACAACTACAAAGCATGGGTGTAATTTACATGGCACCAGCAGCAAACGACCACAATTACGATTCATGGGTGTCATTTACATGACACTGGCACAGCCACAACTACAATTTCACTTGGCCTGATGTGTCTTCTCCCACCCAGCATATCGGCAGAGCTCTCCATGAGACCCATGACAGCCTTCTTTCAGTTTCTGTCTACCAAATCCACTCACAAGGCTTTGGTTGTCCCAAGGCTATAGTAGAAGACACTTGCCCAAGGTGCCATGCAGTGAGATTGAGCCAGGAACCAAGTGGTTGGGAAGCAAGCCTCTTACCGCTCAACCACGCCTGCACCTATTTTCATTTATTGACGCAGGAGTGGCTGTGTGGTAAGTAGCTTGCTTACCAACCACATGTTTCCGGGTTCAGTCCCACTGCATGGCACCTTGGGCAAGTGTCTTCTACTATAGCCTCGGGACGACCAAAGCATTGTGAGTGGATTTGGTAGACGGAAACTGAAAGAAGCCCGTCGTATATATGTATATGTATATATATGTGTGTGTGTTTGTATGTCTGTGTTTGTCCCCCCAACATCGCTTGACAACCGATGCTAGTGTGTTTATGTCCCTGTAATTTAGCAGTTCGGCAAAAGAGACCGATAGAATAAGTACTAGGCTTACAAAGAATAAGTCCTGGGGTTGATTTGCTCGACTAAAGGTGATGCTTTAGTATGGCCGTAGTCAAATGACTGAAACAAGTAAAAGAATAAAAGAATATACATGGAATATTTCAGTAATAGAATGTCAACTCTTTTTGTTCTTAAATGTCACTGGAGTAGTTTTTTGCTGTGACTTTTGAGAGCAGTGAAAGCACCCTCTGGTTTCAATGTCAGTGTTATATAATGGACTGGGCTGCTATCTCATTTCGTATTGTCCTACTACTTTTATGATGGTTGTTATTTATTTATGGTGAGTATTTAATATTTCCCTGATAGCAATTTTATTTCAGTGTCTTGTTATGGTGCAACATAGACCAGTTAAAAGTGAATCTTCTGATAAAGAGCTTATTGATTTTTTAGAAGGACTTGTTGCTGATTAGGAGTACATTTTGCATGGTGTTAGATGGGTTCATCTGGATATAAGATGAGATGCAGCTCGTATGTTACTCAGATTAGCTTACGTGTCAAGTAAGTTTATTGCTGTAAGATTGTAAGATTGTAAGAACTTCCTTCTCTCTTACAAACACTTACCAAGTGACCGTGTAATGTTATTCACTATTCAGTAATGACAAAGTAAAAGTAAACTTCAGCTGCACAAAAACCATGTCAAATGTCACTAAAACTCACAATGCAAATATTTTGCTAATAAATCAAGAGCAAAAAGAACCAATATGCAAGTGCCAAAATGTGAAACCTTGTCTCTTGAATGACAATGTTTTGTAAAGAGTATTTCATATTGCACTGTAAAGTAGAGTAAAGACCCGCTTTTGTCATGAATGACCATGGGATTGCACCTAGAAAGTTCCCCTCCAAGGCACAAGTACAGGCAAGGTTGTTTTTATGGAAGAGCAGCAGTCATCCATGCAAACTAGTCTCCCTTATCCATGCCACCTATGGTGTGCAAGGGAAAGGCAAAGGCTGTAACAGCTTGGCACCAGTGACACTGCAACTCATTTCTACAACTGAGTGAATTGGAGCAATGTGAAATGAAGTGTCTTGCTCAAGAACACAACACACAGCCCTGTCATGGAATTGAACTAACTACTGCATGATTGTGGGCTTGATGTTCTAAATACTGAGCCATGCACCTTGCATTGATTTCTCCCAAAATAATACCTTATAGAAGACCTATCCAAAATTTCCTGCAGCAGAGTAACTCACCATTCTATTACAGAAAACAGTACAGCACTGTCCAAATATATTTGAAAATAAAAAACAGAATGGAATAATCACATGTATTACAAGTACAGGTATTATAAATCATCATACTTTGATCTTCATCTTAAAGAAAGTTATAAGCTGCAAGTTAGTAATAAACCCACCCTTCAGGGTTGTGAAAGCCCTTCCCCACTGTATGATTTAGAGTCGTTTTGGGGTGGGTTCTAGAATGTAGATAAACAACACAACTGAGATGCAATGTTACCAGATGAGCTACAGAATGAGCACTAAAATTATGATTATTAATCAGGTAACTCTCCTGTTAGTTGTTGCAAAACTTCTGAATGGAAAATCACATGGGAGGGACTTGATAGTTAGTTATTGGTATAGAAAGCTCATGTTCTACTGAGCAACCTTTGTAAACCTATTCAAAAGAACAAGAAACACCGATGTATCAGGTTGGTTGATAATTGCATATACAACACAAGCAGCTAAAAACCAGGAGACACATGTGACCAATAACTACAGACTCAGAGCACGTCCGAATGAGATGTATAAATTCTTTCTACTATAGGCATAAGGCCTGAAATTTTGTGGGAGAGGTTTAGTTGACTACATCGACCTCAGAATATTTCATATTGTACTGACCTCCTAAAATAGCAACTTACAAAAGATATATCTGGTACTTATTTTATCAACCCCCAAAAAGGAAAAAGCAAAGTTAACCTCAACAGTATTTGTACTTAAAATATAAAGAACCAGAAGAAAGGTCACTGAGCATTTTAGCTGGTGTGCTTATGATTCTGTCAGCTCAGCTTTGTACACCTTTGTAGTGTACAAATTATACACAAGTTGCTGGAATGCATTCATCCAGAACCACTTCAAAATACAATGTAGAGACTGAAGAGCAGGCAAGAGGAAAGAAAGAAGTTTGATGTCATGTCATATATTTCCTCATTGACAAATCTGTCTTTAACCCTTTAGCATTTTACCAGCCATATCTAACCAAATTATCTTGTCAGTTTTATGCTCAAACTGGCCAGATCCAGCTACTCACACCTACCCTAAAATGTCAGTCTAAAATTAAACAATCCAATAGTTAAAATCTCAAAGCTACAAGATAATGCATAATTAATTCAAAATTGTGTGAATAAATAAGCATTGCATTTGACAGAGGAATCTGAATCCTAAAGAGTTAAGGAAGCAAAGCAGTATCACCAAAGCATGCTGACAGTATGGCTAAACTATAAGAAAGCATTTGTCTCTCTTCCTTACTCATGGTCAATAGGATCACAATACCTTGCTGAGATTCCAATTGATAAAGTCCTTGACATTTAAAAGCTGACAACAACGTGGCTCACAGAACTATTGTTAAGAACTGATGCTATCACTATAGTCACTAACAGAATTAAGTTATCAACAGGAATATTTCAGGGAGACAGCTTATCTGTCTTTGCGGTGAACCCCTTGTCAACCCTGTTAAAGATATACAAAGGTTTCTTGATAGAAGGGGTTGATGAATGGAATGTTTTTAAGCTGTACTCAATATTCCTGACACCAACAAGCAATTAGTTTACATTTGGAGATATGCTATTGTTTAGAATTTATTCATACATGTAGAAATTTGTAATCCTATGTGTATATTTAGGTGTATCATCTTCAGGTCATAGAGGTTCACAAAAGAAGGTTGTTAGGTTGAAAGTATATGGTGGTCAGCAGATGCGTCATTTCGCTTAGTTGTTGTTAGTTTTATTTGGATATTAATGAGATACTTAACCTTTTGTTTTAAGAAATGTGGAGGTTAAAGAATAATAGATTTGTGAGTGGCTGTGTAGTAAGAAGCTTGCTTCTGAGCCACATGGTTCCAGGTTCAGTCCCACTGCATGTTACCTCAGGCCAACCAAAGCCTTGTGAGTGGATTTGGTAGACGGAAACTGAAAGAAGCCTATCATATATATATATATATATATGTATGTGTTTGTCCCCCACCATCACTTTGACAACTGGTGTTGATGTGTTTACATTCCCATAACTTAGTGGTTCACCAAAAGAGATTAATAGAATAAGTACTAGGCTTACAAAGAATAAGTTCTGAGGTCAATTTTTTCGACTAAAGGTGGTGCTCCAGCATGGCCACAGTCAAATGACTGAAACAAGTAAAAGAGTAACCTAATGTATCAATTTAATGTAAAATAGTTTTTATTATAACATAAAGATGCACATGGAAATATATGTATATAACATATGTATGCATATATGTATGTATATATATATATATATATATATGTACATATATATAAGATGTATACACACACACACACACACATGTATTATACATTTACAAGAAGAGAGTGACAGTCCAACAAATGTTGGCAGGTTAGCAGGCAGAAATTTCGAAGTCACTATCACCACTCTTGTTGTAAAAGAGTTATAAATATGTACTCTACAAAAAGTATTGAGTAATTCTTCAGTTTAATACCAATTTTTTAATATTATAACTCGACATAAAAACAAACAACGCTGACAAACTGTCCAGCCCCTGCCAATATAGAACAAGAACACTAAATGATGATGATGACGATGATGATGATGATAATATATGAGGGGGTGCTGAAAAATTCCTGGGTTTGGGTTGAAGAAAATGCAAGAGGATCAGTTAATTATAATTTTATTCAATATATCCCCTCTCAGATTCACACACTTAAGGCAGCAAGCTGGCAGAAACGTTAACATGCCAGGTGAAATGATTAGTGATAGTTTGGACAGTAAAAATTAATACGATAATATACAGTATGGAAGTATAAATGTAAAAAGTTAGTGCTAGTACATAGACTGCGCCGTTTCATGGCTGAAATAGGACTATATAAAATCATAAGCAAATTCTATCCGAGTTCATTAGAACGGGAAAATGATTTTACTCCCAAAATCAGTCACTCTTCAGGTCAAATCTCTAAGGTCACGTGATAAATATGGCGTCTATTACCCAGAAGTACATGCGTATTATAATTACTAAAATAATAACGAAAATATCGAAAAAGAAAATCTACCTAAAATAAAAAGTTTCTTGAGGATTAAAAATACTAAAATACTTAAACTTGCAAATTAACGCAGAGTAATAACTATACACATACAAAGATTCTATATTACGTAAATAATGCTTTGAAGATTAATACTGAAAAGTCACGTGATAAACATGGCGTGCATTACCAGAGGTAAATACGTGTTATAATTACTAAAATAATAACGAAAATATCGAAAAAGAAATTCTATCTAAAATAAAAAGTTTAATACTAAAATACTTAAAACTCTCAGATTTACGCAGAATAATAACTATATCAAATACGAAAGTTATATATTACTTAATGTTATGAAACATTGTAAAAGACTGCTCAAAGCTAATTTGATATATTTTACGCTACTGATCATAATTATAAGTTGGTACCTAATACTAGGTTTAAATAAATAAATTAGTGATCTAAACTTATATAAGTAATTTAATTTATGTCTGCATTCAATATTACTTTCATCGTGAGAGTTAATTAATTTTTTATTAGCTAATAATATCTCTTTAAATTCGTTAGTACATAATAAGCAGAATTTATTCCCTATCCTATATGATTTAGCCTTGCAAACTATTTTCCATTTTAACTCGTATTCTATTCTTTTTTATTTAAGTTCCCAAATGTATTTACTAAGTTTCGTAGAGTTCATTAAATTGCTGTTCTTAAAAGAATTCATATGTTGGGCCACCCAACATATTTATTTTAGGTAGATCTTCTTTTCCGATATTTTC